>NW_012267341.1:2922470-2998151 GCF_000151885.1 Dipodomys ordii
CCGCACGCGCGCCAGCCTGGTGCCGGGACGTCGCGGCACCTGCGGGGTTGCGGGCGCCCGGGGTCCCCTCCCCAGCCGCTCTCCCCTCTGCGCGTTCCTCCCTCTGACTCGGTTTCCCTCTCTCCCCGGCTTTCTGCCTCCGCCGCCCCCCTTCCTCCCGGACTGTTGATCTCGTCTCTCCCTCTCTCTTTTCTTTCTCTCGTTCTCCCCCCCGCCCCCCGCTCTGTGTTTCCAGGCGAGAGGGAGACAGTGGGAACACCTAGAAGTCAGTTTTTCCTGTGTGCCGGGGTGTCGGCGCCCCGCGCTCGGCCCCGGCTCCTCCCCCCGCCCCTCCCCGCCGCACCCCTCCCGCCTTTGTTCCTGGGTCCCGGAGTAAGCGGGGCAAACTTGCGAGTTCCCGGGGCTTCGTCCCCGCGCGCGCGCGGGCAGGTGATGGTGGAGTTCGCGCTACTCTCCAGTCTGGCCCGACCTCGGGGGAGGGGACGGGGTGGGGGCAGCTGGGGGACCCCCGGGGCGCGCCGCTGCCCAGCGCAGGCCTCCCCAAAGTGGCGGAATGTTTGAACCCCCATAGATTAGGGACCGATCGTGGCGGAGAGACCGAGGCTGAGCGGAAAACCCCTTATGGCCCGAGGAGCGGGGCCAAGCCAAACCCCAGCTCGGGGGGTGGGGTGGGGGTGGGGCGCAGGTGGACAGAGAATGCCTCTCTCCTCCCCCACCCCCAGGGATGAAGTCCGGGACTTCAGGACATGGGGTGGGGGTTGACCCGGCGCAGGGTGGGCTGGGCCTCCCAGCTACGAACAAAAATATGAAGAGGGCGCTGGGGGGCGGGGGGTGTCCGTAGAGAAAGGCCGGGACGGCGCGCACATCTCCGGTGCGCCCCCGGGACCGGAGAATGGTTGGGTCTCGGGGAGGGAGGGGGAGTGCTCGGGATGGGGAGAGGTCGTCCGGGTCCCGGCAGCCTGGCCAGGCGTCGCCTCCCGGTTGCGCTACGAGGTAGGGATGGGGTGAGGGGGAACCCCCCCACACACACACCCCCAAGGCTGGGCCACAGCCCCACGCCCACGCCCCGCGCGACCACTCGCACTTCGGCTTGGTTTCTTTGTAGACAAACTTTTCTAGACCCCCTTTCCCCTATGGCCGAAGGGCTCGGGGCCGCCATGCGCGCCCAGGCCGACCACGCAGCCCCCCTGGGCCTCCACCCCACCCACCCCGGCCGGACCGTGGGGTGGGGGGCTGGACCTGCGGCTCGCCGGTCCTAGGATCCGAGTGTCTTTGTTGGAGGAACAGGAGGGGGCGCTGTCCACTCCCTAGCCACAGCCGGCCGCGGGACTCGGCCTGGAAGGAAAGCGCTGGCTTCTATTATTGCTTGCTTGCTCGGTTGTGGTCTGTATGGTGCACTGTCTGTCCGTCCCTCGCTGTCCCCAAGGGCCCCGGGGGTGGGGATGGGGGTGGAGGATCAGCGACTTGTGATCTCCTCTCCTGCTCACAAGCTGTCTGCTTTGTCAGGATTTCCCAGCTGGGATTGGCTGTCCAACTACATTCTCCCAATCTGGTTTGTTGGCTGCCTAGCCCTTCCCCAGGACCACTTCCCATGTTATGCAGGGCAGGTCCTTAAGGCATCGCCCCTCTGCTGGAAGAGCCCCCTTCGTCCTGCAGAAGGAAATGTTAAGAGTGGGGCGGGGCAGTAGTCTTGGGCTGCTCTTTACTTTGGTTTATGGTACAAAAGGTTCTGTGAGTGCTATGCCCCAAATGGATAGAACAAAGGGCCAGGCTAGATCCAGGTCCAGGCGCCTGGGAGACAGCTGTGACAAAGTAAGGACTCTTATTATTCTCTTGGAGGTGGAAGCCACTAAGAAGTAAACAAGTTATATAGAATGCCAGGGACAAGGGGTGGGAGGGGGAGATGTGGAGTGCCCAAAGATCAGGTTGCCTTTTTGTGGCCTGGGAAGCCTACCTGCCTGATTCTGCTGAGGGCAGCTTGTGCAAAGGGCCTGAGGCTAGAATGTGCAGCTAGGGTGGAGTATGGACCTGAATCCCAGCTGCTGGTCCAGTCGACCCCTCCCGAGACCAGGCCTGGGGTACAATGGAAGAAGTGTCCAGGCTGAGAGTCCTGTCCCAGCCAGATTAGGAGAGCCAAAGCTACATCCTGTTTCTGACTCACAGTGACCCCCAGCTCTCTTCTGACCCAGAAGTGTCACCCCACTTCTTTCGGATGGTCACCCCCTTCAGAGCACCCCTTTTTCATACTGGCATTGAATCCCCTGCTCTGGAGTTGGTCTGGTCCAGGAGGAAACTGAGGCAGAGAAAGCAAGTCTCTTGATTTGGAAAGAACAACAGCACAGTGCTGTTCCAGCTGAGTCTGGCATCTTCTCACCAGCCAGAGGTAGGTGTCATTTTTTTTACGCCTATTTTAAAGATTTAGGAACCGAGGCCCAGAAAGGCCCTAAAGTCAGGCCTCAGGGCCAGGATGTGAGCATGGGGCTTTTGCCAGGTGGGACCCCTTTAATCCCCAGGCTAGAGCCCAGACATAGCAGGTGGGGTGGGGGGAGATTCATCTCTGGATTAGGGTTCTGTCTAGCTATCCCCAACTCTGGGGAAGACATAGGCCCTGGGTGTAGCCTTCCCATCTCACCCACAAGACAGGACACAGCTTGCTTCTGAAACATTGGCTCGTGGAGGTAGAGGTAGAGGTTTTCTCCTACCCCCTCCCAAGTTCCCCCAGCAGCCCTGGCTAGGGGAGAGGTAGGTGCTGGGGGTGGGGCCGCCACAGCATTCTCAATGGAGTCCAAGCCCAAGGGAGGCAGGGAGCAGGCTGTCCCATGGATGACCGCATCAGCTGCCCTTAGGGGCACTGATGTGGTCACTGGGCCCAGGGGGGAAGCCGGGCTGCTCTGGGTTGAAAAGGACAGGAATTCTCCATGCGCCCTGCCCTTTGCCAGTGACAGCCGGGACAGGAAGGGCCCTTTCAGTGACTGCTGAGTGCTGACACAGCAGCAGGCTTTCCCCCCTTCCCCTTCCCCCCTTCCCACCCCCCACCCCACTCTCCCTGCCCACCCCAGCCTGGCCAGCACAGCAGGGATGGGTTATTTTTGTCCCTGAAGCTTTGGAGATGTTTGTGATTAAAGTTGGGGCTTCCCTGTGCTGCTCTGGCCCTCTGGCACGTTCAGCGGGAAGTGAAGAGGAGGGGTGGGGCGGGGGTGGGGCACTTGATCTGGGCCTGATGTGACTGGCATGTGACTGGCAGAGGTGGGCAAACCCCAGGGACCACACGCTCCCCCATGCAGTCCGGGGAACTGCAACCTGCCGGCAGGCCCAGGCTTGGGATGGCCAGACCTCAGATGTCTTGCTGTGGATTCCAGTGTCTCAGGGACACTTCCCAGCACCAGGGCAAACCCTGTGCCCCAGTTCCCAGGGTCCAGATCCTGGAGGGTTCTTGACCCCAAGCTTTGTTGCGTGACAGCGGGCGGGATTTTCATCATCTGCCTGTGTACTTACTGGGACTGGGCAGACAAAGGCCGGCAGGACCATGGCAGGCTGGCTATGGCAGGCTCCACCCCCTGGGCCCCAGGCCAGGCTGCCAGCCCTGCGCTCCCACCACTGGAGCCTCATCTCCGCTTTCTCCTCTCCGTGGTATGCCCCCCACCCCCATCGTGAGACCCAGCACCCCAGAGGCCGCTATGCTGTGCGAGTTGTCAGTATTGAGCGCGTGGGTCTCTCTGCCTCTGCATCTTCTCTTTGGACTCTAACTCCCACAGCCTTGTAAGTCAGGAGGCATTTACAGAGAGGAGAGAAGCACCCCCCCCCCAGGCCTGGGGATCATGATGGACATGAGCACAGTGCTCACCCCAGGGAGACACAGAGGACCATGAGTATGGGCCTCCAATGGGCGCTGCACTGGGATTTTGCACCCCAACTTGTCCTGAGGGCTGCCGGGATGTCCCGGAGGAATCACAGATGATGCAGATTCTGGGCCCCTCTCCCCCTTCTTCTGTCCTTCCCTCTTCTCCCTCCCACCCACTGTGCCTCTCACTGCTGCCAGCCCAAGACCCCACTTCCAGCTATTTTGCACCAGTGTGATAACAGAACAATGGAACTCAGAGCTTTGTGCGCGCACACAGGGCCCATAGCCAAGGAGGCCAGACCAGATGCAGGGGACTCCCAAGCACAGGGGCCCTGGGAAGATCGCTTGGAGCTCAGTTCAGCTTAGGCATCAAGCTCACAAAACATGTCTCCCCCACCACACACATGTGCACACACATACATGCTTGTACACACATGCACACCATGGATAAGGCATGTGCACATGCATACACATATGCACACACATGCATGCATATTTATGTACACTCAGGCATAATATAAATGCATAATGCACCTGCATGCACATATGCATTTGGGCACAGGAGAACAATGCACATACCTGCATGCATGCACACACATGTGCACACATGCACCCATACTCACGGCAGCTTCTCTCTGGACACCTCATTAAATCACAGCATGCAGTTAAATTGAATTCCAGCACTGCCACATACCCCAAGGGATATTTGAATAAGCCATGTTTTCTCATCTGTATAATGGGGAGCAGTGCTGTCCTCCTGGGTGACAGTGGAAGTTTCAGAGGTCTTCTGGTCTGGATGTGCTGGCCGTGTCCTGCAGCCTGCAGCCCTGGGCAGACACGGTGTGTGCATAGCAGGGGGAGGGAGGGCGCAGCTCCCTCCCCCAGGGAAGGGACCGGGGCTGTTGGTAAGCAATAGGTTTGGGACGGAAGTGGTCTTGGCTGGGCTGTGAGAGCAGCAGCGGTGACTTCCCCTGAGTCATCGAGGCTGAGCAGCTGTGTGTTTCTGGGTCCCTTCCTCCTCCGTGGGTCTGCAGGTCCCCTAAGCCAGCCCTCCTGGACACAGCCTCCCTGTCGGGGCAGCTCTGCAGTCCATGTGTTGCTATGGAAACCAGGCTTCCAGGGAAGGAGAAGGGGAGTCAGGGAAGTCCTCCACCCAGGACATGCGTGGGAATGATGGCCTGGTCCCATCAGATCTGCTGCCCAGGGCTGAACCTGGACAGGCGCCTGGCAATCATTTTATTAACCACTCTATTTTCTGGAACGCATACCAGGTATGCGTTTCGTACTGTTCCCCATCCCAACCCATGAGTGGACTAGAAGCAGCAGTCTGGGTTTCCAGATAAGGACTTCAAGATTCAAGAGTGTTTAAGTCATTTCCCAAAGTCTACACAGCAGTTAACAGAAAGAGTTGGGCATTGAGTCCCGGTCTCCCTCATCTTGAAGGATGTTCCCCTCAGACCCAGTCTGTCAGTCTCTCCCGACGCCCGGCCCCGGAGGCTCTGTGTTGCTCTGTCTGGTAACCATTGTGGCCTTCAGCACCCCCAAGTAAGGCTCTGCAGAGCCCCATTGTCCTGTGGGCCACTGTGGTTCAAGGTCAGTTGCCCTTTAGGGACTGGCCACACTGGAACGTGGCAGAGTCCCCCCTTTCCTGCCCTGGGCTGCTAGCCTTAAGCTTTTGTTGCTTTGGTTTATGGAGACAGGGTCTCACTGTGTAGCCTGGGCTGGGCTGAAGCTGACATGTTCCATCCTGCCTCAGCCTCCTGCTTTCTGGGATCCATGTGTGGACCTACATGCCTGGCCTGATCACCGGGTGGCCGGCTTCTGCAAGTCAGGTGTGGCTGGAGCCCTGGGGGAAGCTGAGTGACCTGTTTAGGCCGCTACCACTCACTCCCCTGACCTGTGCTGACCGAAAGACCAGTGAGCCCCAGGGTCTTCAGAATGTTCCGTCTTGGGAGTTGAGCTCAACTGACCAGGAACACAGGCTGAGGGGACGTGGGGGTGGCCACAGGAGGAGGAGGAAGAGAAGGAGGAGAGGGAAAGAGGAGAACAAAGAAGAGGAAAAAGAACAGGAGGAGGAAGAGAAGCAGGAGGAGGAGAAGGAGAAGAAGAAGACGAGGAGGTGGAAGAACTAGGTGCTGATGGCTTGAACCTGTAAACCTAGTTACTCAGGAGGCTGAGATCTGAGGCCTGGAGTTCAAAGCCAGCTGGATAGGAAAGTCCATGAGACTCTTTATCTCCAATAAACTACCCAGAAAAAGCTGGAAGTAGCACTGCGGCTCAAGTGGTAGAGCTCCAAGAGGCTCAGGAGATAATGCCCAGGCCTGAAGTTCAAGCCCTAGGGGAAAAAAAAAGGAGGAAGAGGAGGAAGGAGGGATAGAGGAGTAGAGGGAGAGGAAGAGAAGCAGGAGGAGAAGGAAGAGAAGAGGAGGAGGAGCAATAGCAGTTGCTGCCACCCAGGGCAGGAAGGACCTTCATGCTTAGATGACACACAGCAGAGGGACAAGCCGCTGAGACAGGGGTTGACCCCGTGTCCCATCTCCTTGGCAGCTGGACACATGGGACTCTCCTCTCTCCTCTCCCTCTCCTCCAGCAGGCTGGCACAGGGCATCCTGGGACCCTCAGAAGGCAGGTGGGGTAGGGGAAACCTGGCAGGCCTGAGTGGACAGCTCTCGCTCCTCTGCGTGGCTGAATGAGGCCTGGATACAACACTGGATCCCGGGCCCCATGTGCACTTGCTCTCACTCTAGCCAGTGACAATTTTGCAAAGTAGGAGTTCTTGTTTTCCTATATCTCACAGGGGGAGGGAGGGAACTAAGGCCGAAAGCCTGGCAGTGACTTGCCCAAAGCCTGCAGCTGGTCAGAGGACCGAGCCACGATTCATCCCGGGGTCTTCCCATGGGTGCTGGCCTGTCCTTGGAGGGAAATAAAGGCCAAAAGGGGGCCTGAGGCATGCAGGTATGGCTTCCCTCGGGGTAGGAAGGGCTTTTTAGGGGCTGGTAGGTGGGTTTGGGTGTTGCAGGGCCCAGTCCTGATGGTGAAGGGAGTCATGCAGAGTTGAGCACTGTTCGTCTGGCTAGGAAGTGGGTGTCAACCCCTCCCTGGAGATTTGAATTCAAGATCTCATTCTCCCAGGAGGCCATGAGGACCTTTGGAGTGATGGTGGCTGGGCTCTAGGGACAGGCACAGTGGGTCCTGCCAGCCCTAGGCGCCTACGGCCTTGCCTGGGGATGAGCACCCTCCCCTCCACCTCCCACGGCCCTCCTTGAGCAGTAGTGCCCAGGATCCTGGAGGAACTGTCCTGCATTCACCCTGGCGGGCCGTCACTGCTCACAATCACACAGACCGCCTCCAGCAGCAACTGTTGCCAGCATGGACCTGGGGTACAAGGGTGGGGGAAGTGGTCCTCACTCCCAGGGTGAGTGAGGACATGGGCAGTCTGTGTTGAGGTCCAGCGGGCTTGGGGAAGGTGGCCATGTCTGATCACATAAGTATTTCCTAGGACAGGGCACTGGTGTGGAACTTCGCAGGCACGGCATCTTGTATGCTCAGAACATCCCTAGCAGGTTTCCCTTCACAGATGAGGAGACTGGCACAAGGTCACAGGGCCAGGAAGGGGCCTCTCAGGACTGAGTCTGGCAGCTCAGTCACGCCCAGGCTAGTAAGAGGCCTGAGAAGGCAGGGTGCTGGGGAGGAGGGCTCACCGACATTAGCAGGTGTTGAGGAAAGACAGGGAGGAACTGGACTTCTCGTGCACTGCGTGAGCCCAGCCAGTCTGGAAAGTAGATGGGCTCTCTTTGGCCCTGGGGATGCACCATGGCGGTCCTGTGCTGGGATCATTCCCCTTAGAGATGTGGGGATGTGGGGTCTCCCCATAGTGGGACATGAATGGTAGTAGCTGTGCTGGCCCTGCGGTACAAAGGAACGGGTTGGGCTGTGGTTGAAGCCTGCAGCTTGGTTGGATCTCAGAGGTCTTACTCCAGATGGAAGAAGCCAGGCCTAAAAGGTCATCCATTTTGTGGATCTGTTTATGTAACATCTGAGAAAACCAAAACAGAGCCTATGGTGACAGAGAACAGATCTGCTATGCTTGGCGGGAGTGGTGGCCGGGGGACGTGCTAGGCAGGCACACAGCGGTGGAGTGTGGAGGGGGCCGAGCCTGTGTCTGGGCCTGGAGATGGTGGCTGTGGATGATTCAGGAGCTAGATCGTATCACCACAGCGTACACAAAGGCCAGTTCTGCGTGCATTCAAATGGAAGCACCAGAGAAGAGGCTGAGGAGGGGGGACATCTGACGTGTGTCACTCGGCTGCAGGGATGAGCTCTTGTGGTTGAGCCGCAAGAGGAACCCCCCCCCCCCGAAATTCCATCACAAGAAGGTGGCAGCCAGCTGAGGAGTTGGGGCAGGAGCCTGGCCTTATGTGCATCTCCCACAAATGGCCGCTGCCTCAGTAGCGCTTGCTGAGTGCTTCCTTTTAGGGGTGCAGATGGCCTCTGTGGTTTCTGTTATCCTTAAGTGTGTGAGAGGAAAAGCAGGGCCACCCAGATCTAGATGAGGAAGTAAGGCGGGGGGGGGGCTGGGGGCCCACAGGCCACGGTCCCTGGAGCTCCCTAATGCTGACACAATCTTAACATTTCCAACCTCAGCCTGCTCACTTCCTATCCGGCCCTTGCACCCTGCCCTTTGCAGCTCTGTTGCGAGCTGGGTTTGTTGGGGTGTTTTGTTATTATTATTCTCCACCTCTTTTAATTTTTTTTTATTGATGTGAAGGTGATGTATGGAGGGGTTATGGGTTGCCTAAGTCAGGTAGTGTGTACATTTCTTTTTTGATGATGTCACCCTCTTCCCTCATTCTCTCCCAGTTTTTCCCTCCCACCCCACCCCCAAAGTGCATAGTTCACTTTCAGCATAGTGTCTAGTATGTGCTGCTGCTGCATTTGTTTACCCTTGGTAGGTGCTTTATTTTACGTGAAATCACTGAGAGCTGTGGTGACTGGGGGACATTTCTTGGCTGGCCCCGTAGGGCCCAGGAAGATGAGATCTGCCAGGGTTCTCTTGGTGGACAGCTGGAGGCTTCTAGCCTTATCTGTGAATGGTGATCGTCTTCGTAGCTGGCCAGAGGGTGGCTGTGTGGAAAAGGAGATGCTGGGGTTCTGGGGCGGGGGAGGGGGTGCTGCCAACAGGGAGCCGTGGGGTGGGGGGACACTGATACTGTGCAAGCTGTTCTCTGCCATTCCCTGGAACCTGCTTGCCTATCTGCAGAACATGGCACCCAGGCCGGCCCGGGCGCCCCACCCTGCACCCACTGACACGCTGCATTCTCCCGCAGATTGTGCCAGCCGAGGACATTTCCATCTCCAGCACCCAGCACACAGTAGGTGCTCAGGACTAGCCCAAGGTGCTTGGGGGGGTGGTGGCAGATGTTGGGGTAGGGGAGGGGGCTGGGGTGCTCATGGCCAGGGCAGGGTGCCCCTCTTTGGGTTTCTGGCTTTGAAGTGGGAGGTGGGAAGGTAGCGGGTTTGCTGGAGATGGGAGTGTCCAGGCAGATCAGTGGGTCCTGGGCCCCAGAACTTTGGAAACTCCCTGCTCCAGGCTTAGGCAGGTCCTCCCCACCACCCTGACCCAGCCTCCTGTCTGCCCTCCCGGGAAGCTTTGGGGGTGTGCCCCACCTGGGCCCAAGTGTCTTTTCCTGGGCCCACATTACCCCTGCCCCACCACAGGGCTGATTATGAGGCTCTATCCAGCGTTGGCCCTTGGGCTGTGTTGTGTCCACGTGGGCCAGGGGGGCCTGCTGGGACTCTACCTGCTCCCCAGGCCCTGGGTGCGGTCCAGCCTCCCCCTAGCTGGGGACCATTCCCCTGGGGTCTGGAAGCCAGGCTGGAGCAGCGGCTGAGGCCAGGGTCACCCTCCCCCAACCCTTCTGCAGAGGCCGGGCTCAAGGGCACCATGGCCGCCAAGCAGCCCCCGCCCCTCATGAAGAAACACAGCCAGACGGACCTTGTGAGCCGCCTGAAGACCAGGAAGATCCTGGGCGTGGGCGGGGAGGATGACGATGGAGAGGTGCATCGTTCAAAGGTAGGGGTGCGGGGGGCCCCTCCTGGAGCCCCTCTTGGGGGAGGAGGAGATCTGCCATTTGAGGGGGCAAGCAGCAGAGGCTCAGCATGTAGGGGCCCTAGGGCTCATCATTTTTCTAGAAACTCACTGGAGACGGCAGTGGCAGTCCGTTCCAAGGAGCTGACAGCTTATGCGGCAGGTGTTTTACCAGCTGCCTTATGAGCACCGGGCTAATGGTGCCAGCCCTGGGAGTGGTGGCTTCCACTACAAACCCATTTGGCAGATGAGAGGTTAAGGCACGCCTGGAGGTTGCACAGTCATAGCTAGCAGAACCAGGCCGCAAGCTAATGGCTGCTCTTGAACCCTGTGCCACGAGGAGAGGGGAGAGAGGTTCTCTCCGTGGGGTCCTCCCAGCCAGAGAGATGCCTTCTGCTCAGTATGGGGGGGTGGGGGGGGACTGGTGTAGTGGGAGCTCTACCTGGTTACTACTGACCCCTGTGTCCACAGATCAGCCAGGTCTTGGGAAATGAGATCAAGTTTGCTGTCCGGGAGCCTCTGGGGCTCAGGTGAGCACTGACTGACCCAGTCTACTTGTGGGGTGTGGAGTTGGGGGAAATGTGTGAGTCCTGACCTCACCTGGCCTTGTCCTGGTTTGTACCCCACTTCATCACTCTGTCCCCCAAGTCCAGCCTCCCCCCTGCCCCCCAGGACTGGCTGTGAGGGCTGCTCTGAGACTCCTTTGCCTCTCGTAGGGTCTGGCAGTTCCTCTCCGCTGCACTCTTCTCCGGCATCGCCGTCATGGTGAGTCTCCTGGGGGCTGGTGGGGGTGGGTTCAGAACTCACAACTAGACCCTGACCTGAGTGTGTGCCCCCCCACTCTCTCCTCCCACTACTCTGTGGGGCCCCTCCTCTGCTGGGCCCCTAGCATCCTGCACCCCATCATCTGCACCCCGGGAGCCCCAGAGACTTAAGTCCTGGTGCAGAGGCCGAGGCCTGGCTGCCCCTTGCCTGTCCCTGGGGGAAGAGAGTTTCCAGAGCCTCAGCTCTGAGCCCCTCTTACTGCTGCCACAGGCCCTGGCCTTCCCCGATCAGCTCTATGATGCCATCTTTGATGGAGCTGAAATCACCAGCAAGACCCCCATCCGTCTCTACGGCGGCGCGCTCCTCAGTGAGTATTGCTGGTGGACTGCTGGGAAAGAGGGGGTGGGGGTGGGTGGGGGCGGCGACTGGCCCTTCCCCCAGGACTGGGATCTCCTTCCTTCCCCAGCCTGTCCTCTGGTGTCTTTGTCGGTCTGTGCTGCCACCTAGTGGGCATGTCCTCCACGGGATGGGAATCTTGCTTGACAGTCTGGGATGAGTGTTTATTGCTGGGGGTTAGTGTTCTGCTCTGGGCATTGGGGTACAGTGGTGAATGAGTCCAGATCTAGAAAAGGAAGCAGACTCCATGTAGGGTCTGCTGAACCCCCTCCCATCTTCATCCCTAGAGCATTTGAACCACTTCTGTTTCCTTTCTAATCTGAGTAGAACAGTGGTGGTTAGGAAATTGACTTAAAGATTTTAAAGTTCAACATCGGTAATAACCCTCCTCTTCTCTAAACCATTCTATGGCACCCCTTTGCCTGTGGATGTAGGCCCTACCACCTCTGCTTAGCACCGAAAGTTCTCAGTGGAGCAGATCCATCACCCCACATCCATAATGGGCCCTGGTCAGCAGCCCGGTCCCCAGGTTCAGAAGGCCCCTGGGCCTTTGCACAAACAATTTATCCAATCTGGTGCTCTTGTACTTCTATCCAACAATCTTCAATGGCAGCTCAGACACTTCTGACAAAGGCAGGGTGACAGTGGGGCTTGGCACTGCCTTTGGGCCGTGGTGGTAGAGCTCCAACTATGGAATTAGACAGATGGAACATCTGGCCACATAGCTGGGGTCTTGAGTCAACAGACATGAAAGGGTAGGCTGAAGAGCAGGATGGGGCAAATACCTTTTGACCTGAGCAGTAAAGGGAGGAGCAGGTCCAGCCACTGCCCTGGGGCTGGTGCTCAGCCTGTCCCCCTCCCGGATCTCTGACCCCCGGCTCTCTGTGCCCACCCCACCAGGCATCTCCCTGATCATGTGGAATGCACTCTACACAGCCGAGAAGGTCATCATTCGGTGGACACTGCTCACAGAGGCTTGCTACTTTGGGGTGCAATTCCTGGGTGAGTCCTGAGGTGATATCGGGTGGGGCTTTAGCCCCCATTGCCCACAGGTCCTGGAGTTCACAGGGAGTGGTGGAGATCTTCAGTGGGGAGCTAGCAGGAGGAGATGGAGCCGCTCACGTGCACCTGTGTGCTCGCACACCTGTGTGCAGCTGTCCCCGCCCCACCCATCCCTTGGCCTTGCAGCCCCCTGGGTTGGCAGCACACCCTTTGGTGTCCCCTGCTCTGCCCGTACCTGCAATGGGGGGGCGGGGGCTACAACAGAGCAGGTTGTAGGGAGGATGGGCAGGGGCGTCTGGGGCTCAGCAGTGGGAGCTTCCTGTGGGTAAGGGGTGGGGACAAGGGCACATCCCATCTCTGACCTCCATTTCCCCCCCTCCCCCAACCTTCCTCCACAGTGGTCACTGCCACGGTCGCCGAGACAGGCCTCATGTCTTTGGGAACCCTGCTGCTTCTGGCCAGCCGCCTCATTTTCGTCGCAGTCAGCATTTACTACTATTACCAAGTGGGCCGGAAACCCAAGAAAGTCTAGCAGGGCGGGGATCTGCCTGCGGCCCGGCCAGGGTGGCTCCAGGGCCTTTGGCCTCTTTTGGCTTCCTGAAAGGTCAGAGGCTCTGCCCCCAGCCAGCCCCAGTCAGGTGGGCCTCCCTCTTTCTGCTGGTTTGGAGACAGGTGGCTGCACCCCATTCTTTGCCCTGTGCAGGATCCCGGCCCCCATTTGCTGGGCTCTCTGGGCCTCCCTACCCCCTGAAAGCTGCTGAGTGGCTAGCAGTGTCCTCGGAGTGGGCTGAGCCGAGGCCCAGGCCTCCTCTGCCAGGAAGCCCGCTGGACAGAGAGCTCCCGAGCCCCCTGCCCCCAGCCAGCCTGGAGCCGGAATGGCTGATCTTGGCTTCTTTCCAAGCCAGAAGTCTGAGAATCTGACCTTGTGCCCCAGCCAGGGGCCCTGTGCACCCCATGCACACATGTGCGTGCGACACACACACACACACACACCCCTTCCCATGGCCACTGAGGGCTGACAGGCAGGCAGAGGCCATGTTTTGGAGCCTGAGCCTCCTTTGGCCTTCCTGTGAGGATTACCACCCATGGCCTGCACACCTGTGCTCTCCCAGGCCCTGGCTGTGGGGCACCCTGCTGGGGGCGGGCTGCCCTCCCTTAGGCCTTTGACCCTTCCCTAACCTGGCCCCTGGCACGTGGATGTGGAGAGCCCCAGCGGGAAGCTGTGTAGGAGTGAGGGACTCAGAGGGGAGCAGGGGGGGAGCAATGGCTGTCCCTTTGCCCGCCCCCCCCAGCATGTCCTCCAAGGCTGTCAGCCCTTCCTGCCCTCCTTCCTCAGGGGGAGTCTAGTCTCTGGACCCCCTAGGCTGCCCCACTGCCTCTTGGGTAGGCTTTGTGCAGAAGTAGTTGGGACCAGTCCCCTCCGGTCACTCCCCTGTCCCAGGGACACCCAGAGGCTGGCAGTGAGCTCGGAGCTAAGGCTCCCAGCCCGACTTGCAGGCCACCAGCTGCTGTGCAAGACTCACCCTCGCACCTCCTCCCTTACAGCACTGGAGAGGAATAGTGTGGGGTCAGGCATGTGAGGCAGTGCGCAGGTCAGGCTAGCCATTCCCTGCCAAGCACAAGGGACCCGCACTGTGAAGGAAAGCCTGCTTTTTGCTGCCATCTGGCTCTTGCCCCTGAGCCCCCGGCAGGCCAAGCCCATGGCCTGTGATGGCACTGGGGAGGGATGCCTGTATCCCCACCCCAGCCATGTCTGCCTGTCTCCACTGGCTGCTCCTAGGCAGGGGGCAGTGCCTTGTCCTCCCCTAGCGGGCATGCGGTGGACTCCCCGGGGGTCAGGCAGGAGGCGGAGAGCTGCAGCTGGGCCTTGGCACCTGGCAGTGCAGGCCAAGCCACTCAGTGTGGATGGGGTAGAGGCTGGCCTCAGCTGGGTGGCCAGGCTACTCGGGGACAGAGCTGTCAGATGGCGTTTGGCAGGCAGATGTGCAGCTTGTGGGGGTCAGTTAGGGAAGGCACAGGAGTTGGGGAGCCCCGGGTACCCCTCCACAAAGCCCCTCGTGCCCTCTCCCACCTTGGCTCAGCTCCATCCACAAAGCAAGGCCACCTTTGTTCACGGTCACTCTATTTATTCCTCGTTCCTTTTTCTTTTTGTAAGAAACAGTCATAAAAACCAGTGCAAAACCATCGTGCAGGAGTCCTGTCTTGCGTTACAAAACTTCTCTGGGTACACGGTATAAAAAGGGGCTGGGAGGCTACACTAGCTCCGCTCTACGACAGGGTGTCTACACACGGCAAAATAGACTTTGCACAGAGCACGGGGTGGGGGGCGGTAGGACGGGGGCCGGAGCCACGGGGCCAGACCCTCACCAGCGGGGTGGGCCTGGCCTGCAGGACTCCGCCCTTCCAGAGGCTGAGGCTTCCACTCTCAGCACCGGCAGGAGCAGCCCGCTAGGCCCACATGAAGTCTCAGGTGTGGGACCCTGGGGAGAATGGATCCTCCCCTCCCATCTGAAAGCCTGAGATCAGCTGGCTAATGTCAGAGCAAGCAGACGCCTCCTGCTGTGCCTTCTGGCCTGGCTGGGCACACTTGGCACTGTTAGGGAGAGAGCCCTTGAGGTGAGCCATCCTGTCTAACCTACCTTGGCTCCTTTCTCCCCTCAGGAACCCCACCCCGCTCCATACCTGTCACAGGTCCCAGAAGGCTGGGGTGCCCCAGCCCTGTGGTTGGATTCAGCCTTACCCAGCCCGGTAAAGGGATTTGGGTTGATCTGATCGGGTTTAACCAGCCATTGGCCTCTCCATGGGACACAGGGAGTGGAGGGGTCCAGAGAGAGGCCCCGTTTCTGAGGCTGCGCTGGCGGGGATTGCAGTTAGAGGTCCCCTGGATCCTGGAAACAGCCTCCAGTGAGTTCCTGGTATCACTTATGGAGATGTCAGGGCAGGCTGACACACAGCCAGGGTGGGAGGGTGGAGCTCAGATGTCTGAGAAGAGGCCAGGACTGGTGGGGATGGCAGGAAGGGAGGAGGAAGGAGGGTCAGCAGGCACAGAGCTGGCTGCATCTCAGAAGGGACAGGGGACAGAAGCAAGGAGCTCTGGGTTCCAAAGCAGCAGCTCCATCTCTCTCAGGAGGCAGGGAGGCTATTAGAGGCTTTTAAGACACAACAGGCTCTTCCTAGGAGAGACAGGAGAGCAGAGACACCATGTTTCTATCCATCCTGTGTCATGGCAGACATTACTAGTCAAACTCAGGCTTCTGACAGACATCACTAATCATATCCTATCATTTTCGACCAAACCAGGCATCCACAGCAGAGCCCTAGTAGGGTCCAGGGTCAGGTTATCTTGCAAGCTGTTTGGCTTGCAAGATATGTGTATGTGTGTATGTACCTGAACCTGTGTGTATGTACCTGAACCTGTGAGTCTGGAGAATCTCTGCCTATGCTGGGGAGGGAAGGACACACTGGAATGTCAGGTGGGCTGTGAAAAGTGTCACAGCAGAAATGTCTGGGATATCCTACGCTTCTTCAGCCTGGAGACAAGGGGAAGTCAAGGTACAACCTCAGCACCCCAGGAAGGAGTGAGGAGCAAGCGGGCCACACAGGCAGAACCCTAGCGCCACAGGAGAATCTTCTGTCTGTTGAGAGATGCTAAGGTCAGAGCATCGGAAGG
Source organism: Dipodomys ordii (assembly GCF_000151885.1). Lineage (NCBI taxonomy): Eukaryota > Metazoa > Chordata > Mammalia > Rodentia > Heteromyidae > Dipodomys > Dipodomys ordii. Next base: position 2,938,233 of record NW_012267341.1, read on the forward strand.
CAGAAGGTTGCCTCCGGAGGTAGTGAGCTCCCAGCCCCTGGAGGTTATGCAAGAAGAGAATGCTCACAACACATCCAAGCTCTGGGTCTGAGTGGGGAGAGGAGAATTGGATGTCCGCTCTCCTGGCCCCTCTTGGTGGTTTCTTCTACCCTAGGCACCAGGGAACTGAACAAAAACAAGGAAGGGGTGACCTGTGGGGATGGGTGGGCAGTGAGGACCAGATAGTGTGATGTGTCCACAGTGGTGGGGCTTAGGGATAGAGGCGGGTCAGTCCCCAGCCAGTGTGTCCTCTCTCTCCGCGGGATACTAGGAGACCGTAAGTGAGCAGCAGGTCTGATGGAGCCCCAAACAGAATGGCAACAACCTGAAGATGACCCAGATTCATATGGGAATGGGCACACAGGTGCACTGTGGCGAGGAACGAGCCACTGCCCCGCTCTAGGATCCGGCGTCCATCACACGCAGCTCCCTCGGTCCCCCTCTGGAAGCAGGGCCAGTCCATCCTCTAGCAGAGCAGACACTGCGCCTCTGGTCCTGCGTCATCAAGGAAATGGAGGCAGCTTCTGGGTGGAGTCTCTTGTGTCTCTGTTGCTTACATCTTTGCCATCTTGGTCCTGAAGTGCTGGGAGGGGACGGGGGATACCCGAATCTGTGGTGATCCAACTGCCCTGGGGCTGGGGGGGGGGTCCTTTGGTCTCTGGCATTCCAAGCCAATGCTGGGCCCCAGCAGGGATGCCAGGCACCTGCCCCAAGTCAAGGCCAGGTACTTCAGTTCACATTACTGTCTTCATGTCATCTTGTTAAAAAAATAGCTCTGTGTCCCCGGTCCTTCTCCTGGATGTCCATGCTGGCCTGCCTCCTCTCCAGAGCCAAGTGGATGGAGAGAGGAGGGGGTACCGGGTGCTGGGCAGTGGTGGGCGGGGTGAGGTTCAGGCCACGCCCTCTACTGGATGCCGCGGAAGAGACACATGGCAAAGATCATGACAAACAGCTGCAGAGAAAGGAGAGAGAGGGGAGGGAGAGGGCTGGGCCCACACCCTTAGGGGCTGTCCAGCCCACTCTGGGGGAGGGGCATGAGGGGTCATTCCTCCTGCAGGGATGCTGCCGCCCCCTGGGCCAGCTTCTCTTGGAAGAGGGGCAGGAGACTTTTTTTTTTTTGTTGGTCGTTGGGCTAGAACTCTGGGCCTGGGCGCTGTCCCTCAGCTCTTCAGCTCAAGGCGAGCGCTCTACCACTTGAGCCACAGCGCCACTTCCGGTTTTCTGGTGGTTTATTGGAGATAGGAGTCTCATGGTCTCTCCTGCCTGGGCTGGCTTTGAACCTCGATCCTCAGATCTCAGCCTCCTGAGTAGCTAGGATTACAGGCGTGAGCCACCAGCGCCCAGCTGGGCAGGAGACTTTGGAAGGGAAGTCTTGGGTTCCAGCCCCATCACCGTTTACCATGGTGACTCTGGGCAAAGTGCTGTGTCCCCCTCTGGGCTTGAGTGGAACAAGACAGTGCCATATGGCAGGCATACTTCTAAGTGCTGGCTTGGAAACCTTCTCTAGGACTGGGAGGTAGTGCACAGAGAGGCAGACTAACCTGCCTCAGTCACACAGCTACAATAGGGAAGCAGGGCTGCAGTCTGAGCACACTGCCTCCCACCACCCCAGCCTAAGCACCCACCCTCTAGTGTCTCGGGGGTGGGCGGGTGGGGGCTTGGTGAAGCGTCCTCAGGCACTCTTAGGAGACAAGGCAGCTGTCACTACCCCCAGGTCTCAGGGAGCACACTTGCTGACCCCCCAGTCTTGGGGTGGAGAGGGGCAGAGCCCTGTGTCAGGGGCTCCCCTCGGAATAGGTTTGGTGCAATTCTAGGGGCCCAGTCTCGTGAGGGACACAGACCAGACACAGATCACAAGTTCATGACCACACGGACAGACAGCTCCGGGGGCCGAGGTGGCACCGCTGGCCAGGGACACTGTGAGGGTCTCATCTGGCACGGGGGATTGTGGGATGGGAAGGGTGTGAGGCCAGTACCACCCTGCCACAGGGCTGTGCTGTACCCTGTGTGTGCCACCTGCCCTCCGTGCCCGCCTAGGAAATGTGAAGAGCACGCATGCGGGCAGGCAGGGCCCATCCTGAGCTTTCTGTGTGGCGCCTTCCTGAGCCTGCCCAGGGTCCGGGGAAGACATCTGCTGCCGATCCCCGCTCGCTTACAGCGCCGCTGGCAGACAGCGGGCGCTCAGTACATGCTTCTAGAATGAATGAGAAGCCCCACTGCCCAGGGCACCCGTGGAGGTGGCCCTACGGGGACAGGAGGCCCTGGGGCTGCCGGGACAGCAGCTCTCGTTTCTTCCACAGCTCCAAGACCATCCGAAAAGGGGGAGTGGGGGGGGTGGCTCAGATGCTCCCCTGGGAAGCAGCTATGATCTAGAAGCAAGTGGACTGAGGGACTGGCTCAGACTTGTCACTTCCAGGGTCTGTGGTGCCAGGGACAGCTGGATACCAGTGTTCACTCATGAACTAAGGAACGGGGCCAGAGAGGCAGGCTGGGGGGCCACAGGCCCCTTGAGGTATCCTCTTGGGACTCTACTTACCTCCACCGCCAGAACCCCAATGGCAAGTGCTCCGGCCAGGTAGACGTAGGTTTCAAAGGCATTGAGGATCACCGTGTAGCAGCCCTGGGAGAGAGGGGCCGTGCTCAAGCGGCAGCCAGGATGGGCAGTCTGAGGCCTGGGGCTGGTCTCAGCACTGACCTCCATGGCATGGGTCCCAGGGCTTCCCTTCAGCTCCCAGGAAGTAGTGGGAGGGAGGAGGGAGGGCCTTCTGCCCACAAGAGGAAGGGGGCTGGGGTGCAGAGGGGTCCTTGGTTCTCAACCCCCCCCCCCCACCGAAAGGCATCAGAAGTCCTGTTCTCTTTCAGGTTGGCCGTAAGGGCCCTTTGCTCAGAACCTGGCGCTGTCTACAGCCCTGCACTGTCTACCTCAGACGGGCGCTGCCCCTGTCTGGGCTGGCCCCAGCGTCCACCCAGCTGGGCACTGTCACCAGCACCTGCGCTACTTGTCTGTGGGGAGGAAGTGTCCCCGGGTCCTGCCCTTCCCAGTGACAGAGGGCAGTTAGGCTTAGTGCCTACTGCAGCCACGGTCCACCTGTAGCAGCAAGCAACAGTGCCACCTCCAGAGGCTCCCCAGGAGCCACAGAGATGCTGTGAGGGCCTCATCTAGTGTAGGAGTCCACTCACTGCCCGCGAGGGCCCTCCAACCCCGCCAGGATGCCCCTGACCCCTGCTTCCTGCACACCAGGGCCTCACACCCCACGGTCCCAGCGCTGGCATCCTGGGGCCACCCACTGGCCTTTCTCCTTGCAGTCACTTCCAAGCCCCAGCCACAGGGGACCCAGACCATCCAGCAGCTTCCTCTTGGCAGGTGACCATGTTATAAATGCACAGAGAAGGGAGCTGTGGAGCCAACCCAAGCAGAGATGGGCCCAGGCCGGAGGCTTTTAGCAGGGGAAGGCTTGTAGGGAGCAGAGTGTCGGCAACGCCATCACTGGAGTCCCAGAGGAACAGCCACCATGGTAAAGAGCCAGCATGGTCTCTGCCAAGCTCCAACTTCACGGAGAGAGAGAGGGAGGGAGGGCAGGAAGCATCTTCAGGAGGAAGAGTCCAGAAACAGAAGCCAGCCCAGAAAAAATGCCCCAAAGGACCGGGACCCCGAGAGGCCTCTGTGACGTTTGCCAGTGTTGTTAGTGGAAGCCCCTGACCCCCTGCAGCTCCCACACCAGTTAGAAACAGCTCTGGCACTCCGAGCAGAGCCTGGGCTTCGGTGGCCCACGGGTGTCAGCGGCCTGGACTCTTCTTTGCCACTTTTGAGGCCACTGTCCCAGCTAGGTAGGTCCCATGTCACAGAGGTGGACACAGCAATCTCTCTCTCTCCCCCCCCCCCATTATGGGGCTTGAACTCAGAGCCTGGGCACTGTCTCTGAGCTCTTTTTCTCAAGGCTTAGCAGCACTCTACCACTTTGAACTGCAGCACCACTTCTAGTTTCCTGGTGGTTATTGGAGATAAGAGTCTTACAGACTTTCTTGCCTGGGCTGGCTTTGAACTGTTGTCCTCAGATCTCAGCCTCCCAAGTAGTTAGGATTGCAGATGTGAGCCACTGGCAGCCAGCTGGCAATGTCGTTTAAGAACGTGACTCACGGGTCTGAGTCACATCTGCCCACCTCCCTTTGGCTGGGAGGCACGGCCTCTATCCCGTGGCTCAGCACGGGTGCTAGGGTGTAGGGAAAGCCAGCAGTCTGGGCCTGGTATAGCTGGGGGAGCTGAGGTCTTCCGAGATGGCGAGAGAGCAGCTGACAGCCTAGACCTGCCTGGTGTGGAGTCCTGGACTGCCCCTTGTGTGGTCCCTGCCGCTGGGGCCAGACCCCAGGGCCCTGGTTCTTTCTCTTTGTTCCTTTCTCCCAGGTAGGATGGCAGGCAGGGTCCTGCGGGCAGATGGACTGTGGCTCTTGGGCCCTTGGTCAGCCCCAGGCAGGTACAAGGGGCAGGTGCCGAGTGGCTAGAGCCAGGCAACCTCTCAAAGGACCTGCCGGGTCACAGGTCACAGGTCACAGGGCTACTTCCCCTGAGGCTCTGTGATGCCCCAGGTACATCCCAGCCCCTGGTCTGCCTTGATTGTCATGCTGGCCATGGCCATGTGAGAGGATCACATTTGTTCACCCTGGCTTTCCATGGTCTCCTCTCCCTACGCCACGAGCCTTCCAACGAGCAGGGGTCTCCTGTGCTCCATGTGTTACCATGTGTCTGAGATGTTCTCAGTAGTGATGGGTCTCTTCCCTCTCCTTCCTGCCTGCCTGCCTCCCTGCCTTCTGTCTGTCTGTCTCTCCCCCTACCTGGGCCTCTACCTGGAGGGGAAGGCTGCTGTCCAGTGCGGAGGCACAGGATCAAGATCAAGGATGCTGTGTGTCTCTGAGCAAAGTGCTGTGTGTCTCTGGGCAGAGGACAAAGCTAGGATCCTGTTTCCCCTGGGGGGGGGGTAGAAGGAACAGGACTCCCGAGGCTTAGATAAAAAACCCAGCAGGCTTTGAGAAAAACAAGAAGCCTAGACACTTGGTTGATCTCAGAAGGGCAGGTTAGAAAGACCTTACTTTCTTGGGACTAGGGGGGAGGGGGTGTGTGCTGTAAGGTACTCGCAAGTAGACTGCATGATTAAGGGGAGCCGCTGACTGCAAGATGTTGCTTCTGCCCCTCCCCTCCTTGACCTGCATTTATCAGAAGGTTGGAAAACTCCTACTCACCCTTCAAACCCCACCCTAAGTGTCCACGTCACAATCAATCTCCTCCCCAGCCCCCAACTGGGTCTGTGCTTCCAGTGGAATCTCCATCGACCACAGCTCAGGGCAGGACCCCCCCCGCCCCCCGCAGCACTTCCGGAGGGTGTCAGACATCCCCCCGTCCTGCCCCATACGGGTACCTGCTTGTTGATGAACAGGGCCTTCCCTAGCAGGCAGTCTTCCCTGCTCAGCATCACCCCATCTCGAGTCTGGGGTTCTCTCCGGCAACAGGCCTCCGGGACCTCTTCACTGTCTGGAGTCAGCAGCCGGAAAACGGAGGCGAGCTTGAAGTCTTCAGGCCCGTTGACCCCGCAGCAGCCAAACTAGGAGAGCAGAGAGCAGGAGCTGGACCCAGGAGGGAGACACACGGCTCCCGGAGAAGCGCGTCGGGGACCGGGCAACTTGCTCTCCTGCCCTTCTGTGAGACGGTGAGAAAGCCACTTAGCATCTCTGGGCGTCAGTGACTTCTGTGGAAGGGGCTGCAGGGACAACTGCTACCCACCAGACGGTCACTGTGCTGATCCTCGATGACAATGACTGCCACTGGACCACCCAAGGCAGGGACAGCCCCGATGCGTGCCAGGCAGACTTGGGATGGCCATCGATTGGCTGTGACTGCCTGGAAGGCCAGGTCTGGGCTTGGTGATTGATGATTGCTGCCTGGCACAGGGCAGGGGTGGGGATGGCTGGGTCCAGTGTGTACTGTGCTGGCAATTGTGGCTCTTAATACTCCTTGCATGGGGGTGGGGGTGGGGTGCACCGAGGAGGGACTCACTGTGATCATGACTGAGTTCCAGGTGGCCGAGAAGACGTCGGTGTCGTTATTGCCCTGGTAATGCTTGCTGAGCTCTTTGGTGAAGAACTCTCTGGTGAGCTGGGGACAGAAGGGCGGGGGGCACTGAGGCCCAGGGCTGGGTGTTCTCCCTCCCCCCCCCTCCATCCTGGGGCCAGGGCTCCTTAAATCCTCCCTAGCTGTCAACTTGGGCAGGGTCCTCCACCTCCGTGAGGCCCCTGGTATGCCAGCAAGAAGCCAGGGTGCAGGTGGGGCACAGCGGAGACTCCTGGGTACCAAGTGCAGTCCCCCCACAGGCCGCCTGCCTTCGCCCCTCCCCTTCCTGCCCCACGGCCGGCTGCTCCAGCCAGCCTCATCCCTCTCCTGCCTTGCGTCCAGGCTCCATTGGCTGAGGCGCCCGGTCCCTGTCTGCTCCAGGGGTGGAGAGCAGTGCCCCCAACCCCCGCCCCAGATAGCTGGAGCCTCCATGGGGCACAGTCATGACACTGTGGGGTGCTCTGAGCCTCCCTGACATCTGACAGTGTGACCCCCCCCCCCACTGCCAGGCTATCACCAGTCATGTTCCAGAATCAGGGGTGGAAAGCCTCAGAGCCTCCTGACTATAGTTTATCTGTCAATCCTGGGGCTTGAACTCAGGGCCTGGGAGCTGTCCCTAAGCTCTTTTTGCTCAAGGTGAGTGCTCGACCACTTTGAGCCACAAGCGCCACTTCTGGTGATTAAATGGAGATAAAGACTGTCACGGTCCATCTTGCCTGGGCTGGCTTTGAACCATGATCCTCAGATCTCAGCCTCCTGCGTAGCTAGGACTACAGGCGTGAGCGTCTGGCGTCTGGTGGGGAGAGACAGCTCTGAGGAGGGGGACACCAACGCTGAAGGGTGGCCAGGGCACGTGGGTACGTACGTTTTCCCTGAAGATGAACGCCAGGATGGCTGCGGAGAGCTCCGCCAGGAAGATGACCAGGATGAACATGAAGAACTGCGGGGAGAGAGAAGGGGGGGTGGGGGACACCACTCCTGAGACCCTGAGGTGGGGTGGAGGGCCGCACCCTGCCGCCTGTCACCGCTGATGGGCGCCCCCCTCCTAAGAGCAGTTTCACTGTTATCAATCAATCAGACAACACGCCAAGGAGCTCCGGAGTCAACAGCACCGTGATACAACGTAGGAAACAAAGTAGATAAAAATAGTGCGCTTCCCCTACCAATGGTGCGCCATGGAGAGGCAGCTTGTGCGCTGTGTAGCCTGAACAACCCTGCGTGGTGGCGGGGGCGGCCCTGCAAGGAGACTGCCTGGGACCCCAATGGGACCCTGGGGCCAACCCCCCTCCCCCCAGCCTCTGGTCCCACGAGAAACAGGGCCATCTCCGGTCCAAATGAAAGGAGGCAGATTGGACTACCGAAGGCTGCAAATCCAGAGTCTGTGATCTTGACCTTGAACCCAGAGCCCCTCTCTTCCTCTGCTCCCCATATGAACCACCATGCTGTCACTCGGCTGCCCTAGCCAGGAAGGCCTGCTGAGCCCAGGACTCAACATGATGACCTGGCTATTGGCAGCACCCCAGCCCCGCTCTCTGGTCTGGGGCTCAGGGCTGTCAGCAGAGGAGAAGAGAATGGTCTTTGTTCCTCAGTGTCCCCTTCAACATTCACGAAGTCTAGAAGGGCCTGTAAGGGGGGGTGGGGGGGTATGCCCTCCCAGCTGCCCTGCTGACCACCCTGAGCCCTGAGAGTCGCCGGCTGGTGCTGGGCCAGGCTGGTTAGGAGGTCAGGACACCTCCTGTCCCTCCTTTGCCAGCTCTGTGTCACCAGGAGCCCAGAACAACCACGTGATACCCTGGGAACCTCCGTTGGCACTTTGGTAAAATGGTAACATGGCCTCTGGCCCACCCTGGGGGCTGGTGGCAGGGGTCACCACCCAGCTCGCCAGGGCAGGCTTGGATGTGGTCAGAATGTCTCCGCAGAGCGTGTGTGTGAGCTGCGACAAGCGCAGGGCCTGGGCCTCGATCTCGGTGCCCTAACCTCCCCCCGCCTCCCCCCCCCGCCCGCCCCCCTGGCACTCCCTCCCTATCCCAGAAGGCTCTCTGTCTTCATCCCCACCCTGCGGACGCTGGGCAGCCGCCAGTGGCAGCGGCGTGCATGGGTTCCAAACGTCTGGGCCTCGAGATGCTCTGGGGACGCCGGGCCACCGATAGTAGAGGCGTGGTGCAGCTTCTCAATGCTTGGACCCAATCAGGACGTGGGGGTGCCCTCTCTGCGTCCCTGCTCCACGCCCAGGCCCGTGATCTCAGGCTCTGCAGAACGCTGCCTGCCCCAGGAGCTCACCCGGGGGCCTCCGACCCGGCCCGTCCACAGCGGGGCCTCAGCAAGGTAATGCCGGGGCACAGCCCCGTCCCCAAGACAGTGGGGGTGCGGGAGCGGCTGAGAACCAAGGGGGCGAGGTGTAGAAAGGTTGCAGGAGCCACTGTACCTTCGGGGTCCCCGAGTCCTCTCACCAGCCAGGGGGGACAGTCCCTCTGCCCCCCACTTTTATTGATGGCCAGCTCTGATTCTTTCCTTCCCACGTATCAAACGAGCTAGGAGGGGCACTCAGCAAGGTGACCGTCTTCTCCTGAACACCATAGAATGGCAGGGAAGGGGATGTGGTGATGTACATGTTCCATAGGACACTTAGGTTCAGAGAAGTTAAGTAACCAGCCTGAGGACACACAGACAAGAGACCCAAGACTCTAATGTCCAAGCTCTTCCTCTTCCTCTCATCCTGTTTCCTTCCTGTTAGGGCTATTTCCCGAGCAGGTGTCCAGTGAGTATGCATCCAGGCAGACACAGCCCACCCTAGCGGTCCACCTGTGTCGAGTTCAAATACCAGGAGATAAAACAAACTGGAAACGCATGGGCAGAGGCTGCCCCGGCGCTGCCCCTCACGGCCTTCCCGGTGTTAACTGCTGAATTTATGGCACTTTTCTTAGTCTGGGGAAAAGAAAAAAAAACCCCAAACCAACAGATACTGAAACTGCTCTTTTGTCTACTTGTAAGCTTTCCTAGGCTTTGCAAACCCATCTGTTTCCTGTTCTTGTTTCTAATAAATATTTACCAATTTTGTACTTCATGTTTAGCTCATCTATCTTTAAGTACACCCCGCCCCCCTCCAGCTACTCTCTTTTCTGGTTTTGCATGCCTTTGTTAAAAAGTGTCTTTTAGTAACTAGGAACCTTAAGCCAGGCACTGGTGGCTCACGCCTGTAACCCTAGCTACTCAGGAGGCTGAGATCTGAGGATCTCAGTCAAAACCAGCCCAGGCAGGAAAATCCATGAGACTCTTTATCTCCAATAAACCACCAGACAACCGGAAGTGGCCTTGTGGCTCAAAGTGGTAGAGCACTAGCCTTGAGTGCAAAAGCAGAGGCGGTGCCCAGGCCTTGAGTTCAAGCCTCACAGACCAGCAGTAAAATAAAATGAAATCAGGAACCTTTATATAAATTGCTAAAAAGGCTCCTTGGGATACTATAATGTCACCAAAGGGGGCAGGGTTAGTACAAAAGTTGAACGATAGGTGCAAATGTCCTGTGGTCTCTGCCAGTGCCGTGGTGTACCTCCATGGGCATACTGTTGAGTGGTGCTCTCAGATCTGCTGGGCTTGGCTGGCCGGTTACTGGTCAGACTGTCACGGGGCCCTGTGGGCTCTCATCCTCTGAGCGGAGCAGGGGAGGCCCAGATACCCCTCTCCAGGGCTCCCTGGGTCTGTCTCTGACCTGGCTCCCAGGGCAGCTGACATCAGCTTGTCTCAGGCCCTTCCAGACCAGTCCTTCCTCCTAGCAGGCTAAAGAACAAAGTTTCCCAAAGGCTCCCAGAGGCCACAGGGGTGACACTCAGTGTCCCCACCCCCCCGCCCCAAGCTGGACCCAGTACCCAGCCAGCTTCAGGTTGGGAGAGGGAAAAAATGTGGCTGCTTTCTAGGTCATCATTTTTTGTTGTTGTTTGGTTGTAGGGTTTTTTTTTGGGGGGGGGTTGGCAGTACTGGGATTTGAACTCAGGGCATAGTGATTGCTAAGCTGGCTGACTTAATGGTGAGTCAAGCCTCCAGCCCTTATGATGCTGTAGCTATTTTTCAGATAAGGTCTTTTACTTTTGTCCGTGTCGGTCTCAGACCTTGATCCTCCTACTTATGAGATGAATGTGGCCTGTGTAGTTGGGATCACAGGCATGCACTGCCACTCCTGGATTATTGGTTAAGATGGGGTAGGAAGGAGGAGAGAGGGAGGGAGGGAGGGAGGGCGGGAGGGAGGGAGGAAGGAAGGAAGGAAGGAAGGGGAGAGAGAAAGAAAGAAAGGAAGGAAGGAAGGAAGGAAGGGGAGGGAGGGAGGAAAGCAGCTAAGCGGAGGGCAGAGAGCACAGAGAGAGGCTACAATGACAGTGGGGACCGGGCTGCAGCCGGGCCTTGGCTCTCTCAGGACAGATACCACCCTGTCCTGTCCTGGCTCTAGTTTTCTCGCTAAGCAGTGGACAGAGCAGACATGGCTGGCCCGGTCCAGCTGGCAGCGAGCCCCAAGCTGGAGATTCAGGAGGCCGCAGAGCCTGGGCGGTGCCAGTGCGGCACAGCTGGCTTCCGGTGCTGGCTGCAGGCTGGGTCCAGCAGCCGCTAAGTCCCCCGGGTCCCAGGCAAGGGCGGTGTCTGGGCAGGTCTGTGGTGTCACCTCCACAACTCTGTGCATGCCATGGCGAGGGTGCCCCACCAGGGGGCGCTCAGGATGTCTCTCCAGTGGGACGTCTGTGCAGTTCGCACCTGGGGGTCCCTGGCCCTCTGTGCTTTTGTGGGCTACTGGGCATCTTGTGGTGGCTCACGGGGCGCTGCAGTCTGGCCAGCGACACGGTGCAGGATGTCTGCCTCCCAGGGTGGGCTGGGTACTGATCCTCCTAGGGTCACCCACCCCAGGGAGCACCGGCAAGCCCAGCCAGCCTCAGCCGTGACCTCCCCAGATTGGGGCCTTGTGCATAGTAGGTGTGAGGCTGGGTGCTGGAGGTTCATGGTTGGAGGTCAGCCAAGGCAGAAAAGTCCTTAGGACTCCATCTCCAAATTAACCAGAAAAAGCTGGGCTAGAGGCATGGCTCAAGTAGTAGAGGACTTCAAAGTCTGACATTGCCAAAGAAAAAAGAAAAAGAAACAAATATGTCTGAAGGGCGGTGATCTTAGCTGTGTGACTAAGGAGGTATACATTAGGGTTTCTGTACCAAAACAAGAAAAAAAAACATCATGGTGAATATCAGTGTTCTCATTTGGTCTGGGGCCAAGGTTGGGATGGCGGTGCTCATTCCAACCGTAGGCCAAGGCCAAGTACAAAGGCAAGTAGAAAGGGCCAGAGAAAGGCTCATTGGCCCAAAGCTGAGGGTGAATGCACCTCTGAGTGGGAACATAGGCTGGACAGGTTCTGGTCCAGGGCTTGGACCTCTTAGGGTAGCAGTGAAAATCAGTGGAAGAGAGGAAGGGAGAGAAGGTGGGATGGAGGGAGGGAGGGAAGGAGGGAGGAAGAAACAGGGAGGGAGAACGAGAAGGGAGGAAAGAAGAGAGGAGAGGAGAAGAGAGGAGGGAGGGAGAAGGAGAGGAAGGGAGAAAAAGAGGGCGGAGAGGGATTAGAGAGAAAGAGGGAGGGGAGAAAGATGGAGAAGGAAGGAGGAAGACAGGAAGAAAAGAAGGGAAAGGGAAGAAGGGAGGGAGGAAAGGAAGGAGGGAAAGAATGAAGTCTGGAGGAAAGTGAGCTCCCAGCACCAGGCATGGAGCACAGGCCTGTGATCTGGAAGCTTGGGATGGAAGGGCGGAGGCTGGCCTGAGCTACCTGGGAATAAAGCAGCAGCTGGTCCCCAGAGGCCCGTGGGGAGCTCAGCGCACCTGAGATGTCCTCCCTAGTCTCTGGACACGTCAGGGCCTCCAGACCAACAGCCACGAGGGACGAGGTACCAGGGCTGGACGCAGACACCGGTGCCAACATGGTCCAGCTGGGGAAGGGCTGTGGGCGCCAGGGTGGGACCTGGCCCGGGGGCCTGCACCCCCCTTCCACCCCAGCCTCCCACAGGGTGGGGACCAGGACTCACAAACAGCAGCAGACATTTGTTCTCCCTGGCGGCACCGCAGCAGCCCAGGAAGCCCAGCAGGAAGAGAAGGCCACCCATGGCCAGCAGGACGTAGGCGCCCGTGATGAGCAGAGGGTTGGCGGCCACGATCTCCCGGAAGCCGGTGGGGTCCACCAGGACCCAGATGCCCACGCCCAGCAGGCAGGCGCCCCCCAGCTGTGAGGAGGAGGAGACGACACAGGGAGGTTAGAAGCTGCTCCTGCCTGGCTGGGGCACTCAGACCTGCAGAGCTGGGCACAAGGCAACAGCTTGGGCCTGGGGCTGCAACTTGGGGCCTGAGCTTTATTTATTTTTTGCTCAAGGCTGGAGCTCTACCACTTGAGCCACAGCTGCCTTTGAACCATGATCTTCAGATCGCAGCCTCCGGAGTAGCTAGGATTATGGGTGTGAGCCACGGGCACCTGCCTCCCTCTGGGTTTTGAGGGGACTCTTTTTCCAGAGAAGCTCCAGCCCCCAGTGCCCATGGGGCTCAGCCCTGCAGCCTGGGATGAGCCTGGAGGGGTTCATTCTCCTCCTCCCCTCCTCTCTTCCCCAATGCCCCCGGGCCAGCCCCAAGCCCCCAGCCTGGCCCTGACCAGCGTCTGTAGGAAACCTCTACTGATGAGGGAGTGGGGTGGGCATGCAGGGACTCCTCTGGGAAAGTCTGCCAGGCAGGTGTTTCTGCCCCTCCTGCCCCCCCCGCCCCGGCCCCACCAAATCTCACCCCGGGGATAGCTCTGCCACGGTGAAGGCCGGAGAGAGCCAGGAACACTTACAAATATGAAGAAATTGAAAACGAACATCAGATACTTCATGCAGCTCAGGCAGTCACCTTCCATGATGCTCCTCCTACAAAAACAAAGCTCCTTCAGTCCTCCTGCTGGCGGGGGGCAGCCCTGGAGGTAGGGGGGAGTGGGAGGGGCAGCAGAAGCCAGCTCTACCCTTGTGGCTAGTGGAGGAAGGAGTTAGAATAGTTCCTCTCCTAGGAACTGGGATTCCCCCCTCCTCCATGGGCTGCAGGAGGGAGGAGGTGAGACCAGCCTTCCCAGGTATAAGTCTCCATTCTACCATTCTCTCTGCAGCCCCACAGGGGAGCGGGGAGTCACAGCCCCTAGGCTCTGTGGCTAGGACCACCGTCAAGTCAGGTACCACAGAGGGAGCTTCCTTCCATGTCAGCCAGCCCCAAACCACAAATGGAGAATGGCAAGCCCAGGGCATGACGCCAGGAGGCAATCACGTCCACAGCTGGAAGCACCTAGCAGACCCGTACAGAACGGGCACAATTGCACTTAATCCTCAAAGCTCCAGGACTCAGGCACAGCCAGCCATTCTGTTACTACAGGGAGGGGATTGAGATTCCCAGAGAGGGGGCAACACCCCTCCAAGGTCACACAGCATGGCCATGCTGAAGAACAGAATGTGGGTCCGCCTGGAGGCAGAGCCCCGACTCTCCACATTCATTTGTGATGGATGCCAAGTCCTTTGCTCCATTCAGCCCGCTTCCTCCAGTGCACAGACTCATCTCTCTCTCTCTCTCTCTCTCTCTTTTTTGGTCAGTTATGGGGCTTGAATTCTGGGCCTGAGTGCTATCCCTGAGCAATTTTGCTTAAGGCTAGCACTTTGCCACTTTGAGGCACAGCACCACTTCAGGTTTTTGTTTTCTGTTTTTTGTTTGTAATTAACTGGAGATAAGAATCTCACAGACTTTCCTGCTTGGGCTGGCTTTGAACCACAATCATCAGCTCTCAGCCTCCTGAGCAGCTAGGATTACAGGCGTGAGCCACTGGTGCCTGGCATTGTCTTCTCCCTTTTCTGGAAAAAATAGCCTCTTGGGCCCTCATCCACTGTCATGCTAAAGCCGAAGGCCAAGTCCCAGAATGAATTAGTGATAGATGTGAGCCAAGCAGCATGGCCGGCCTCCTGTAGACACATTACACATTCTATGGGCTACTTTTCAAAACTTCTTTAGTAGAATGTGTCTTTGTAAAGACTGCCATGCTGTCAAGAGTCTAGAGCAGGCTGGGTACAGGATTGGTGTGAGTTAATACCTCTTAAGGGTCTTTGTATCTTTATGTCTGTCTTCTGGCCCAGTTCGCTCTGTAAGAGAACAGATCCCATTTCCACAGGAGGTCAGGGAGGCGCAGCCCATCCCTCCTCCCAGCTGGGCAGGTGGCTTGTCACCTGTGCCATCGGTGTCACTGATAAGTTCCCAACGCTTAGGAGTCCCTGGTCAGGGCTGTCCCTGACCACCTCCTGCCCAGATGGCAGCCCCTGGAGGGAGCTCGCTAGGCTGAGCTGGAAGCTTCTGGCAGGGTTTTGTGGATGCCAACCTGGCTGCACATGGTGATAAACGGAGGAAAGTGGTGGGTGTGGGTGGCACTGGGCAGCATTTGGGCATGCTCAGTAATGCGTCAGCAGAGTGAAGGCTGGCAGGACCTGGCTCACCAACGTCCTCCCCAGCCTCCCATCAGCGAGAAGTGTGATGCTGAGCAGCATTCCTTGGCTGTGCGTAAGGATTTGTCAGAAAGTTCCTCAGAGCCAGCTCCAAGCAGTGGAAATGAGGCTGGACTTAGGAAGTCAGAGGGTTCACATGGAGTCTCCTGTTCCACCAGCTCACCAACAATCCCGCAACCCAGGTCTGCTTCCCCCCTGGGTTAGAGGACAGGCTGGCGAGGGAAGGTTGAGGGGAGGGGAGGGGAGGAACGGGAGGGGAGGGGAGGAAGGGGAGGGAAAGGGCGGGGAGGAAGGGGCGTGGTTCCTTCCCACAAGGAGGTAAGAGTACAAGGCCTTAAGATACCTGTGTGGAGTCTTTCCCAAGTGATAGCTCACTTGGCATAAGGTCTGGTGGCTGAAAAATTCCCCTTCTTCCCTTCCTCTCTATCTATTCATTTATGTATGCATCCATTCATTAATCTATTCACCCATCCATCTCCCCCTGTACCCACCCACCCCATCCATCAACTATCCCTGTATACCCACGCTTCTATCTATCCACCTACCCATCCATCCATCTACCCATCTACCTGTATACCCAACTGTTTATCCTTCTGTCTACCTCTCCATCACCCATGGATGCATCTATCCATCTATCTATCCATCCAGCCATCCACTCATCCATCCACCCACTCGTTTGTCTTCCATACACCCATCTACCATCCAGCTATCCGTCCATTCCCCTCTCCCTTCCTTCCTTTCTCTCTGCTATGCTGGGGAATGAGGGTATGGTAGAGATTGGAGAAAACAAAACCCTGGAAATAATAGGGCCTAGGAGCCCTTGGGATGAGGGGCTAATCCCACTGGTGTACCTCCTTCTGAGCAATAGAGAGGATGGCAAAGGTGAGTCCTAAGGAGATGGGAAGGCAGGGGAGGGCCCCCCACTTCCAGAGCTCGCTGTGGCCCAGGAGCTGGTACCTCTACTTGGCCTAAACAGTCAGGCACACGTCACCTATCTACCCTGTCTGTGTGTGAGCCAGCTTCAAGGCATCTGGCAGTTTTACACTGGTGAAATTGAGCCTGAGAGGGAGAGAAGTGACTTGGCTCATGTCTCACTCTGCGCAAGCAATGGTGAGCTTCCAATGGTGAGAGCTTCCACCAACTCCCATAAACCTAGCTTCTCAGGAGGCTGAGATCTGAGGATCTAAGTTCAAAGTCAACCCTGGCAGGCAAGTCTGTGAAACTCTAATCTCCAATTAACTACCAGAAAACCAGAGGTGAAGCTGTGGCTCAAGTAATAGAGGAGCAATGGTCTTGAGTGGACAAAAGCTTAGGGACAGCACCCAGGCCCTGAGTTCAAGCCTCAGTACCAGCATGGGGGGGGGGATTGAACACCATAGGGGCAGAGGAGAGGCCCTCTGGCCCAGGAAAGCCCCTGGGCGGGGACTTTGTTGGGTGAAGCTACCTGACTCCTCCTGGGAGCTGGGGTCCCTGAGCCTTGGGCCTGGAGTTGTAGACAGAGGCTGGCTCATGAGGGGGCCCAGGGCTCAGGGGAGCAGGAGAGGTCTTCTCCTACCCCTCTCCTTCCTCCATCCCAGCCCCTTAGGCTGTTGCCTGAATGTGACAAGTTCATCTTCCTCTGCACGCTACCACACAGGCAACAAGGAAGGTAGCACCGCCCACCATAGCTCCCTATCCCAGGCATACCCGCTCTGCAGTGCAGCTTCCCTGAGCAATGCTCCACTCTCTTCTCTCTTTCCTGGAGACCCTCCATAGCCTCACTCCTGTCTGTCCTGAGAGAGGACAGCCTGGGGCCACCGTCCTGCATCCTCATCAGCACTGATTATGAAGTGCTGGGGCCAGCACTTCAGTGTCCCTGAGACTCTGGGATGGCCAGTACCCTCCTTCCCTCCCTCCCCAAGATGCCAAGTTCCCCCTCTGAACACTGTCACCACCCACTGAAACCAAAGGTGGCTGGGAAAGACTAGAGAGCTGCAAAACGCTGCAAAATGATGGGACGCAACTGTCACCATCACCACCCGTGGAGAATACATGGCTGTCCAGCCACACAGCCACATTGTCACTGCAGGGGTGTGGGGGTGGGCGGGGGGGGACACAACACATAGGGCTTGTTTGTCAGCAGGGATGCAGATATTTATCGCCAAACGGCCCCCTGAATTCAGACTGATTGTTGTGATGTTGTGAAATTGAACTGGATCATGATTTATTGGATCAAATATTTACCAAGAACCACACCGCAAGCTGGGTGCTGGTAGCTCATGCCTGTAATCCTAACCACTCAGGAGGCTGAGATCTGAGGAATGTGGTTCGAAGTCGGCCAGGGCAGGTAAGTCTGGGAGTCTGTGACACTTTTATCTTCAATTAATCACCAAAAAGCTGGAAGTGGCACTGTGGCTCAAAGTGGTAGAGCACTAACCTTGAGCAGAAAAGCTCAGTGCCTAGGCCTTGAGTTCAAGGACTAGCACAACCAAAGGAAAAAAAAGAAAGAACCAGACTGCACATTGCACATCTCCTGAATCATTTCATTTAACCCTTACCTAGCAAAATGGGTGCTGTTATGACCCCATTTCATGGGCAAGGCCATGAAAGCCCACAGAAGGTCACTAACTGCCTTATGTTTGTCTACCTGCTTAGGTGGACCTCGTTGTGATTCAGGGGAGACTGCTGGTCTCCAAAGCAGACTCCTGACAAGATATGGTTCCACGGGGCATGCTCGTGAATGGGTTGCCACAGTGGGGGAGCTTGAACCCAGTGCTGTTCTATCCCAAGTCAAGCAAGCAAGCACAGAGCTTCTGGAAGCCGCTAGCATCCTCCCCCGAGCCAGCTGGAGACTTCTGGCGGGGGACAATCCAGCCTTGCCATCTCTTGACAGATGGGAGCCCCTGAGGCCCAGAGAGGGGCGAGGATGGGGCCGAGGTCACACTGTGCCCCGGGGCTCTCCACAGCAGGCTCCTGCCTGGGCCAGACAGCTTTATTAAGTGCCCCAGATGGCGGCTCAGCCCATCTGCAGGGAGTGGGGTCGGGAGGGGCGCTCTGATGAAGAAGAACAGCTCAGTTCATAAATCACTCTTTTCACTCTCACTCCCTCCAGCCCCTGGGCAGCTTTCTGGAGAAAGCGAGAGTGAGAGAGAGAGAAAGAAAAGAGGCAGGTGGATTGGGAGATGAAGACGCTCCACTGGAGAAAAGCACAAGCACCTAGAAATGTCTTATGCACATCACTGCCAGGAGAGGGCGCCATGGTCCAGGACAGAGCCCCGTAGGGTCTCCTTGCCACTGGAGCCCCCGTTCCTCATATGTGACAGGGGGCTCTTCAGCAGCTAGCATCACCCCAAGGATTATACGATGGCATAGAAGCATTCATATACCAGTCAGCACACAGAAAAGTTCCTTCTTGCTGTTCTTCCCTGGCACCTGCCCCCTGAGCTTGGTCCAAGGCACAGAGGCTACTCATTCAAGTGTAGTAAGGATCGATAACCCCAGGACTCAGAGAAGCATGCTCAGGACAGAGGATGGGGAACCAGCCTGGATGTGTGGGGACCACAGGGCAGGAATCGCCACTTACTGATGCCAGGAGCTGAGTTCCTAGCCTGTACTTCCACTGGTCTCACTTGATCCTCCACACAGTGTTACCATCCTTTCCTCTCACGGAGGCAATCATGGAGTCAAGGGCTCAGGAAGGGCTGCATCTGGGACCCCTAGACCCACCCCCTTTCCCCCATCAGCGTGCAGGCTGAGGTTTGTAAGAAGAACACGGATTCTCGCCATGGGGTTGGAGGCTGGGGAGGGGAGGTCTGTGCTCACTGGCTGAGACTGCAGGGCCTTGTCCCAAGACAGACGGCTCATAAACAAGCAATTGGCTCTGAATTCTGGCAAGCCTGGCCAATGGCACTCAGGGATATGGACACAGATGAATGGGGGCTACAAGCTAATTAGGCTCCAGAGGGGGGAGCGCCCCTGAGGGCTGACGGCACCCGGGAAGCAAAGCCCGCTATGGATGTAATTGGATCTTCAATGACAGCCTCCCTGGACCCCGTACTCACTGAGTTCTGGCTGTGGAGGGGCCAAAGGGCGTGGGCAACATCTGTGAGACCAGCCGGGGAACTCTGGCCTTGTAATGGGCTTTCCGTCTGGCCTTGTAATGGGCTTTCCGTCTGTCCTAGGACTCCTATGGGTATTTCCATCATGGCAGCCTTTACAGAAGAAGAGCCAAGCTGGGTATCCGTGGCTTAATGTCTGCAATCCTACCTACACAGGAGGCTGAGATCTGAGGATCATGGTTCAAAGCCAGCCTGGGCAGGAAGTCTGTGAGACTCTTACCTCCAATTAACAACCAGAAAACTGGAAGTGGTACCATGGCTCAAACTGATAGAGGGCTAGCCTTGAGCAAATGGAGTTCAGGGACAATGTCCAGGCTCTGAGTTCAAGCCCCACAACTGACTAAAAAAAAAAATAGCCTTAGCTAGGGCTGTCTAACTCCTCATGGTCATGGGAAGAGCTGCGTCCCAAAGAGGGATAGAGTCCTGCTCACAGCCACACAGCATGATGAGAACCACCAACTCCTAAAGCTTCCTAAGACTGATTTGTGATGACCCCTAATGTCACTGCCTCCTCCCACCCCTGTAAGATAGGCACTCTTTGTTTTTGAGCTGGGGATACTGTGGCTCCCTGGACTCAAATCACATAGTAAGTTGGATGAAGTCTTGAGACAAGAAGGGTTTTTTGCTCTTCGACCCTGGTTTTCCTCCAGAGTGTGGCTCTAAGGACCTGGAGCCTGCTGGTCCCCAGAGTGACCCTGGTCACCATCGGTGTCTCCCACTGCCCTACCAAGTGCCTTCCTAACATGGGGGCCACAGAAGCACCAAGCCCACGCTATGCTGTGTCTGAACCTGGCCTTGAACTCAAGTAGGCTGTTTGCAAAGGCTTCAAGGAATCTAGCAGATTTTTTTCCTGCCTGGGCTAGCTTCCAACTATGATCTTCCAGATCCCAGCTTCCCGAATAGCTAGGATGATGGGTATGAGCCCTGGGAAGATTCCATCACAGGCAGGGTGCTAGAGGTCAGGTGATCAAGGGGCTGGGCGAAGGGTGCTGAACTTGGCAGGTGCAGAGGCCAGAGGAAGCCACTCTACGTATCAGACAAGGACTCGGCCCTCCACATCCTTGGAATTCAAGACCAGTGGGGTGTCCAGTACCCAGGTATGGCTGAAGTGGACAAAAAATTATGTCTAAGGGCTCAAGAATGAGGAGATTGTCCCTCCCTGGGGTCCGTTCACATCCTGAGCACAGCTGAACCCTCCAGGCCAGCTCTGCCAGCCGTGCCCAGCGATCTGCAAGGGCAGGCGTGAGCAGGGCAGAACTGGCTAGGCACCTACTGGCCCAGGCCCCAGGGAGCCCGGACTGGGAGGGGGCAGGGAGAAGCCGCGCTGGCCTGCTGAGGGGAGAAGGGGGCAGCCCCAGAGTCCAGCTGCACCCAACGCCCAGGGAAGGGGCTACGGATGGGAAGGGGCAGGAGGCATGGCTGCCTTGGTGGGGTTCAGGGAGGGCATGCTCACAGCCACCGTGGATGCCAAACCCAGCATTCTCCACCACTGGATCTCCCAGCATGCTCTCCTCCCATCCTCTCTCCCCGTGAGCACCCTCGGCCTCTGTACGAGTCCCGTGACCAGGCTTACAGAAGGGCAACCCATAGCTCCGTGGGACCTGGGCCTGAGGAGATGGCCAGCAGTGGACCTGAGGCTCTTGTCAGGATGGCCCTGCCTCAGCTGCTCGTGCGGCTCCTCTAGACACAGACAGACAGACAGACAGACACACACACTTTCATGGCCAGCCTCGTCCAAGCAATGCCCGCTGCTTTACCCAGCCAAGGCCTTGCTTTACACTGGAAACTTCATACACCATCATGTCAACCACAGCCTGCCTTTGGTCAGCTCTTCCTGTGTACTTGGCGGTGAACTAAGGGTACGCAGATCCTCAAGAGATCCCTGCCAGATGGGTCCGCTCCACCATTGCTCTGTGATTGAACTGGGCCCAGAGAGGGCAGGCAACTTGCTTCAGGTCACTCAGCCGCACTGCAATGGTCACTCTTACCCCTCAGCAGGTACCTCCCACCTTTGCCTCATCCCCCAGACAGCTCAAGCCAGGGCTTCCGACTTTTCAAGACCATAGGACCCTCCCCCAGACAGACTACAAACCCTCCACTTTCTGAGTCTCCTTAAGACCTACCCGGGGTAGCAAGTCTCATAAAATCAACACATTAAACACTCCGGGTTCCCCATGTGCCAGGAGCTGTACTTCAGCCCCTTTCTAACTTATGTGGGGTTCAGAGATGGCAAGGAAGCTTCCCAGGGAAGACTAGCTGGTGAGGGGATGAACCTGAGGCCCCTGGGTGACACGGGCCAGGACCCCTGCTACTTGCTGAGAGGCAGATGCCAGCGGTAAAGAGAGTGAGCTGGCAGCCACAAGTCTGTGCTCAAATCCAGACTCCAGGTCCTGAGCAGAGCCTGCCTTGTCTCTGACTCTCTTATCTTCTGTCTCTTTCTCACAGCCAACTGGATCTCTCCCTCCTTACATTCATCGCCTCCCCCCTACCCCACCCCGAGCTTGAGGCTCAAAAGAGATCCTTTGAAAGACCTGGTGATCCATCCCAAAATACGCAGGGCTGTTGCTGGGGCAACCTAGCCCACCACACAATCCAGATTTAAATACTGAATGGGTTCATGGCTATTAAGGGGGCCTGGGAACCAGGAGGGTAAGGGCACAAGTCTGAGTTGGGATGAGGGGTTTGGGGGAGCGACCCCCACTCCTACCCTCCTCCCACAGAAAAGTGTGGGAAGGGTTTCTGGACCCACTGTCGTGCTGGTAGGGGTCTGTGGACCCTGGGCAAGAGGTGGGAGCCACAATCCTACAGCTGGGGGCACATGAGGGGCGGGTGGGGTGCTTGGGGGGGAGAGAGAGGGACAGGTGTCTTGCAGGTGGACAGAACAAACCTACCTTGTCCCCACAAATGCTGGCTGACAGTCAATGCTGGCCATGCCTTCCCATCATCTCCTCTGTGATAATCTCATGACACAGCCGAGGAAGCTGGTGTCGGAGAGGGAAGGGACACAGCTAGGCCACACAGCTGTGGAGTGGATGGCAGATTGGATCCTAGAGCAGTGTGGCTCCAACGTGATATCTGGCTGGCAGACAGGGAGCACTTTTTATAGATCATGGGTTCTACTACAAGGATCCCATGGGTGGGGTGGGGGGATGGGGAGACAGCGGGAAGAAGAATTGGTGTTCCATTTTACAGATGCGGAAACTGAGGCCCAAGAGGGGAGGTAAGATCACAGGCAAGAGGGAAGGCCTGGATTTAGGCCTCAGCAGATATACACATACATGCACAGATGTATATACACATGTGGACACTCTAATACAATGTACAGGACACATGTGCACATACATGCACACAGAGAAATGACCGCTGATTACTTTCCTACCCTCATGGTCTCGCTAATGCTATGAAAAGAAATTCAAGGCCAGGAGCCAGTGGCTCACGTCTGTAATCCTAGCTACTCAGGAGGCTGAGATCTAAGGATCATGGTTTGAAGCCAGCCAGGGCAGGAAAGTACCCGTGAAATTTTTATATCTAATTAAATACTCAAAACACTGAAGTGGTGTTATGACTCAAAGTGGTAGAGTGCTAGTTTTGAGCAAAAAGCTCACGGCCAGCACCCAGGCCCTGAGTTCAAGCCCCAGGATTGACCAAAAAATAAATAAAACAACAAATAAATTCAAGTCCCTTTGGACAGTGCCTCAGCCAACATCAAATTTATTTCTAAACAGCCAGACCTTCCAGGAGGAAATCTCACTCGCATGGATGTCTGCTCCCGTGAGAGAGGGCAGCCCTTCCTGGCATCTCACCTAATGCTCTCCTGCTTTACATTAGCCATAGTCTGACTCTCTGACCCGGACTCTCCACCACAGCCCCGTAGTCCTTTGTGTCACGCTCCCTCCTGATTCTTACATCCCCTCATGGAAGCAGAGTGGGAGACACTCCGATCAGGAAGCTCCTGTGCTGTCCCTGCAGCTTGCCCGCCCATTTCACAGTTCCATGGCCTGCGGTCAATGTCTCAGCCATTTCTCTGCCTGTTCCTCTCACCAGGGGCCTGGCTCACATCTCTGTCTGATGCTGGGGTCCATGTGGGGTGATCTTCCTGAAACCACTCATCCATCCATCCAGAGGTGGCAGGAATCTTCCTTCCTGTCCCTTGAGGCTTCCTGCAAACAGGCCAGGAAGAGCGCGAACAGAAATGGAGCACCAGCCTTACCCCACAGTCCTGTGGGGTGCCAGTAACTTCCATTTGCCCCCCAACAAATATACAAACAAAGAAACAAATACAGGAGAGTCTTCTCAGGACCACTTGAGTTGATGCTGGTCCCCTGGCCTAAATTAAGGAAGATCACAGCCTTTCCCACAGGACTGACTATAGGTATTTGGAGTTAGATTATGGAGGGAAAACAGCTGACAAACAGAGGTGGTGACAGGCACGCCAGAGATGCAAAGCCTTTGAGGAAATGAATCAGAAGCTGTCCCGTGGATGGGCAGGGGGGAACTGGGTCCAGCTTTTTTTTATTCTGTCCCATAAAGAGCCCCTGGAGTCAGAAAGACGTGCAGGATGGGGGCTGGGGAAGGGGAGGCAGAGGGATTGGCCTCTCCCTGCACACAGGGCCTTGGACAAAGTAGAGCTTGGATGTGCTCCGTTTTGCCATGGAGCCGGTCCACACGCCACTCAAATGTTCACCATGCCGGGGTGAGTCCCAGCCAGGAAGGAGGCTAGCTACCCCTTGCTCTGGGGTGGAGGAGCAAGTACTTACTCACTGCCTACGGCTCCAGCCAGGACTCCGCCTTTTTGGCAAAAGAATGACGCTGATCGAGCTGGTTTTCTCCGCAGAGCTTAGGTCCAGAAGTGTTTCAGACTTGGGAGCTATTTGGACTTTAGAAGAGCTACTTTCAAAAAGCCAAGATTTCAGAGTATTCGATTAGGAAGGCGGAACCCCCTCACTGTCCTTGTCTTTTCGGGGGGTGGATCTTGGGTTCTCCATTTTGGGGGGATGGAGCAGAACCCACAGTGGGCTGTGCTTGGGGTGGGGGGACAAAGCCAGGGGGAGCAAGAGCGGAGGTGCCAGACACTTATCTAGGATGATGTTGACAACTTTACGAAGATCCAGCCAGTAAATCCCTTAGGCTCCACCATGGGATGGTGTGTGCCTCGGCTGAGTGTAGAAGGCGCAGGGCCAGCAGGGCTTTCCGGGAAGAGACTGGGCAGGACTCAGCCACAGGCTGACTTTAAGAACACTTAGGAGCTTGCCTTGAGCTGCAAGATTAGAAGTGAATGGGGTTCTCCTGGCTTTTGGATAGGAAGGAAGAAACTGTCCATCCCTGGGGTCTGGGTTCAGGCCTCAGAGCAGGCTGACATCCCTTCTCTGAGCCTGCCTTGAACACGACCTCCTCCCAGAGTTGTTGTGGGGGATGGAGGGGTTCAAGGAACGACCTCCCTTAGCAAACAGAAAATGCTGGGCACATGGTGTCCAGCAAATTGCAGAAGACAATTCTAGCCTTGTTTCCCCAGGATCTGTGGAGGCTAAGCAGGTCTTAGGGAGGGTACAGGGCTAAAGAATGGCAGGGGGAAGGGGAGGGAGTAGTGCTGTGGCTCAAGTGGTAGAGTGCTAGCCTTGAGCCAAAGAAGCTCAGGGACAGTGGCCAGACCCTGATTTCAAGCCCCAGAATGGGAGAGGGGGGAAGTCAGTGGGGGGAGGGAAAGGAAGAATTGTGGGTGGACACAGAACTGGTCACTCACCAAGACCAAGAGCCTGTGACCTTGCTGCTCTTTGGAACCCAGCAAGAATTCCCCTGGCTGAGCCCCCTGCAGAGATTGCTCAGAGTAGGCGTGCGTGTGTGCGTGCGTGCATGCGTGCGTGCGTGTGTGCATGCGTGTGCCTTCTGAAATCTATAGGACAGCCATGGTCAGCCTACCTGCCGTGGGCCAAGACCCCATCTTCCTATAGCCAGTATGAGTGACCCCCCCCCCCCGTCCCCCAAACAAAAATCCCTCCAGAGCTCCTTTTCTGAAGGGGAAAAACTCGGTCTTGTCATTTTGGATATAAATGATGGCCTGGATATTTGATGAAGTGGTTATGATGTTAAAAAGTAAATCCAGATCCATTTGTGGCTCTACAGAGCTGAGAAGTGCCAGACAGGACACCATGGGGACAGATTTAAAAGCAAGTGTTTTCCAAGGCTGGGTGATTAGAGGGTACATGCCTGTCAGCTGCATAGGAGACATAAATAGGAGGATTGAGGTCCAGGGCAGCTTGGATCCTACTTGGGAAGGTAACTAACTCAAAAGAACAAAAAGAACTAGGAATATGGCTCAATTTGTACAGTGCTTGAGGCTCTGAGTTCAAATCCCAGTACTGAAACAAAACAAAAATTTCCCCCCCCAACTCCCCCCCACAAACTAGAGTTCTCTGAAGCAGAGGGTCTGGGAGTGGGGTAGGGCTGTCCACTCCACTCCACTAGTGAGTCTTTCCTCTCTTCCCTGTGGTACCACGTGTTTTGAGCGTGTTGAACTCTGTGGGGAAATCTCCCTCCCCCCACATCCTCAAGACCAGAACAAGGTGTCAGTACCCAGGAACATGTCCCCAGGTCTGCTCTGGATGCTGCTAGAGGGTCTCTGGGAGGGGCTATGGGATAGGCTCACATGGAGGAACTGTTCCTGAGGACAGAAGGACTCAAGGCAAATCCAAGTAAGCCAGAAATCTGGGTTGTTTAAACTTCAAAGCCAGTCAGCTACCTTTGGCTGGCCAGGCTCTACCCTCTTGGCCTTGGGCCCTTCCTTCCAAGAGCTCCCTACCAGTGCATAGTCACACACACACACACACAGCATAGACACACACAGCATAGACACACACACACACATAGCCTGTGGGTGCATGCACATCACTTCCTGGTGAGATGGCAGGCCATCAGCCAACTCAGCTGGACCCTGGTCTCTTAAAGCACTCTTCCTATGGGACCTGAACATAACTCCCCCAGGCTTGCTCTGGGCCTGTGACCCCAAGAGGGAGGTGTCTGCCTTTCATTTAGGGGCTCTGCAGGCATTCACCCTTGTACAAAGCAGCTCTCTTGAGATAGCCTGGGGACTCTGGGCCCCTGCTGGGTGCAGGGGGCCCTGGGAGCCTCCTTGCAGGGAAAAGGAAGGATTCGGGAGGTGTTTCATTTCCCCAGGCAGCCAGCGTTAATTAAGGAAGAGGAAGTGGCGGGCGGGATTTCCCGCAGGGGGCTGGAGAGTGGCTCCTGACCCTACCTCTCTGTGCTGTATGACCTTGGCTAAGTGACTTGGCATCTTAACTCCCAAAAGGTGACTCCAGAACCAGGCTGGGAGTTGCCAGGAACTCTTGCTAACCTGAGTTAAGAAGATGGTTCTCTCTTCTGGGGTGTAATTCTGAACAGCAAAAGTTACCAGAAGAGATGGAACTAGAGAAGAAGAGAATCAGAGAAGAGGAGACCGTAACTAGAGAAGCGGTGAGCTTTCTACAGAAAGGATTCTATTGGGCTCTCCCAGGTACATGTTCACCTAAGAGACAAACCTGGAAGTTGAACTTGGCTCCCAGTAGCTGGGTACTTGAGTACCTGCAACTGAGAGGGAAGAGGTGGTGGCTGGAGCTTTGGGCAGTATCAGGTACCCAGTAGGAGCTCAGGAGGCTGGGCTCCAGCAGGGACATGATAGATTGTTTTCCATCGTTCGGTGAGGCTTCCATCAGTCTCTTGATGTGATAACTCCTTAGTTCAGGATAAGACCCTGGAGGAAATGGATCTAGGATGGGAACAGAGGGATCCCAAAGCTATGCTATTTGTTGCCCTTCTCCCCACATTTCTAGTTGCCCAGCATAGTGCAAAGGTCAAATTGCCTGTGAAACAGGGATGTGATTTACTTGACCTCATCATTGAGGCTCAAAGAATTCCCCCCTTCCCAGGATACTCTGCCCCAGCCATGGGGCTACACCTGTCCTGATGCTTCTGGAAGAGGCTGGTCGTCATGGGTTGCAATTGAGGCTCAAGGGGTAGCTGGCTCCTAGATGGAAGCCAGGGCAGGAAAGCCAGGACAGGGAAAGGGCTGTCCTGCTGCTGCCCATCTAGCTCTCTGGTTCATCCTTCACTTCTCGTTCAGATGTCTGATCAGATGGGAAAGAGGCAGGAAAGAGGGAAGGAAGGAAGAAAGGGAAGGGGAAGAGGAAGGGGAAATAAGAGTCAGAAAAAGAAAGGAAAAGAAAATCGCCATACTGACCTCTTACATATCCTGAGTTGACCCTTGAGGAAACTCTACCAGAAAACACAGGACCAGCTAAACAATTTGCAGGGCCCAATAAAAACCAAGAGTCCTGTGTTCAAAAGTTATCAAGAGCTGGGTACCGAAGGTTCAGAACCTGTAATCCTAGCTACACAGGAGGCTAAAATTTGAGGACTGCAGTTTGAAGCCAGCCTGGGCAGTAGGTTTCCAGCTGACCATCAAAAAGCCAGAAGTGAAGCTATGGTTCAAAGAGTAGAGTGCCAGCCTTGAGCCGGAAAAAGCTAAGGGCCAGTGGCATGGACCTGAGTTCAAGCCCCAGTGCTAGCAGCAAAAAAAATAAAATAATAAAATTTAAAGTTGGTAAGAATTGCAGGATGCCAACAGCCACCTATTGTCAAGTGCAAGGCTCCAAGAAGCTGGCCTGGGGAGGGGCTATTACCATTTCCTTTGTGTTGCTCTGTGATCAGAGGATCAGAGGTGCAGTAGCTTGAATGCTTGCAGGGATTATGAAACACCACGTGTCACTCCTGCCTTTCTAGAAATTTAGGGGCCCAGTCTAGAGAAGAGAGCGGAGGGCACATTTACCTCTACATCGATTTTATTCTACACATTCCTACAATTTTTTTCCCCATTTAACTTCAGAATATACCCACAGTTCCTTTCATATAAAAATGAAATGCTGTCTCCCAAATCTTTAAGGAGCATCAGTGTTCTGGTAGGGTGCACAGGGCTGGTTAATCCTTCAGATTTGTGCCTGGGGAGTGGCACTGGGCTCCACATTCTATCGCTTCAGCAATACTACATAGCCAACGTCAGCTATTCATTCCTTCTCCCCTCTACCCCTCCCCGTGTGGCTCTCCTCCAGGAAGGACCACAGGCCTGGGAGCAGACAGCCTTTCCATAGGCCAGGATGTAGGCTGGACCTCATCACCCTACCATCTAGGGGCTCCAGTTGGGGACTGGACATCCATCTGTGGTGGGCCAAGGACAGTGTTGGTTTTCTGCTTAGCCTGCCTCTCTAATGGTGGATAACTGTGGTTTAATTTGGGGAGGCCATGGCTGGGGATCTCAGGGGTGGGGTTGTGATATTTGGGAGAGAGAACCTCTGATGGTATACGGGTGCTGATGGCATGGAGGGAACATGGTATGTGTTTTGGGGTTGCTTTGGGAAGCTGTGTCTTGATCCAGGATAGACTGGGCCATGCATGTGTGCATGCATGTGCGAGTGTTAGCCAGTGGCCACGGACAACTGTGTGCTGGTCCGAGTATAGGGCATGAAGAGCAGAGGCGGGGTGGGCGGGGAGAACCAAGCTGAGTGACACTAAGGCTGGAAGCAGGGGTCCAGCCTTGAGAATGCAAACAAAAATGTCCCTTTTTCCCATGGCTGGCACACAAGCTCTATCAACACTAATTAGGCGGGCTGGGAATTCCCATAGCTTCTTAATTGCTCTGAACCAACTCCAGAGCAGGGAGGGGCTGGAACACCCACCCCATCCTGTAAGATGATGATGGTCCCAGTAGCTGTGTGTTCCTTGTTCTCTCCCCTTCTCCCTCACCCTGGGACCCCAGAGACCCAGGGAGAGGGTCTATCAGAGGCGTAGGGTGGAGGGGCCCTCACGGGGAGGGTTTGCCTGCTGCATGTAGGTGAGAGAGGCCAGGGTGGGACTTTGGAAGGCACGGTATAGGCTATGGCTAGTACTCTGTCCTGTACCACTCCAAACCAGTGCTTCCTGCTGCCGCTGGCTCTGCCCATCCTATTCCTAGCCAATATCTACTGCACGATCTAAATTCTAATGGCAAAGACCCCGCCCCATCTCAATGCCCTGAAGCCAGACCTCTCAGGAAACCACAGGCGGCCATTAGAGAGCCCTTAGCTGCCCGGTGAGAAGTCCTTTGCCACCTAACCGGCCCGGGGGGGGGGGGGGTTGTCCCCAAGGCCATTGTAGGGACACACACACACACACACACACCCTCCCTGAAGGGTCTCCTTTCCTAGATGCTGAGATTCCCCTCAGACCCACCCCATGGCTGTCCAGTGCATCTGCCCAGTGTCCCCAGGGCCTTGGCTGCAGCTCCCTCCACCCCCACCCCGCCCATCTGTCTGGGCTTCCAGAAGACCAACCAGCTCGGCCCTTTGTTCTCCTGCCTGGAACCTGGAGTCTTGCTACGATAGACCTCCTGTAGGCCACTCTCCTGCTCCTAGTAAAAAGAGTTGAATCAGTGCCCAGGATTAGCTGACTGCCAGCGATTTTCATTTTCTTCTTGATACTCAGGTAATTTCTATTAAACAAGGAACGCGTACGACTCATGTAACTAAATCTCTGTCAAAGGGCCATGAGACCTCACACTCTGAAAGCTGCCTGGTCTGTCAGGGCTGTGATCTAGACCTGGAATTACCCGGTCTCTGAATTATCCCTCCAGAGAACTGCTACTAACTCTGAAACCCAGCATGATGTCTCTGCCCATGTGAATCTCCTTTACCACTTCTGTAGCCCAGGCATGGTCCCCTGTGATCAGTGGGGACCACTGCAGAGATAAAGAGTCCTTGGAGCCGGGCGCCAGTGGCTCACGCCGCTCAAGTGGTAGAGCACTCGCCTTGAGCTGACGGAGCTGAGGGACAGCGCTCAGGCCCAGAGTTCAAGCCCCACAACTGACCAAAACTAACTAACTAACTAAATAGTCCTGGGGACTAGAGGAAGGTGACAGGGCCATTGGCAGCCTCTACCCTGAGCATTTCTGAGTCTCTAAGAGGGAGGACACTAGCCCCAGAAGGACTCCTGCTACTGAGGGTTCAGGGCCCTCAAATCATAGGGCTGGCCTGGAGTAGCCCGGCTCCAGCCCCCCCAGCTCCCTCCCCTCACCCCATGTCTCCTCTGTTCCAGGACCTGTAGCCTGGCCAGATATCGACCTGGGGGTTTCAACTCAGGGCTTGGGTGCTCTCTCTGAGCTTATTTTGCTCAAAGCTAGAGCTCTAGTACTAGTGAGCTACAGCTTCACTTCTGGCTTTCTTTTTTGGTTCTTAATTGGAGATAAGACTCTTGAGTACTTTCCTCCTGAGCAGCTAGGATTACAGGCGCGAGCCAGAGGCACCGCTGACAACCAGCCGCTTTCTTCCATATACCTCGGTCACCTCCGGCCACGCTGAGGTGGCATCAGTAGAATCCTAGTCTTCCCCACACTGTGGGAGCTGTGTCTCCTGTTGCAGATGAGGAAACTGAGGCCAGGGACCTGAGGAGTTAGCTCAGGAGGGCATGGTGGCACGCTAGGATGGGGATGGGGAGAGCACCATGGGTGGCACTGCAGGTGGCGGCCTAGTCTGCCCAGCGAGGTCTGCACAGGCCCAGCTCAGACGATGCCCTAAGGCCCAGGGGCCCCCACCTAGGCCCCGCCCCATGCGGTGCTCAGGGGGCTGAGGAATGATGGGAGCTGTGATTCTAGTAGGCACCTCCCACTGGCAAATCACACTGGCCCTCCCCATCCCAGAAGGAAAAGAACCCTGTGGAAGTCAGTTTCCCCAGGCCTGGAGGGAGGGGCTTTAGTCCCGTGTCTTGCGCTGTCCCTTTGCCTTGTTTTCTTTCTTTTTTCTTTTCTTTTTTTGTTGCTGTTGGTTGTGGGGTTTGAACTCTGGGCCTGGGCACCGTCCCTCAGCCTCTTCAGCTCATGGTGAGCACTCTACCACTTGAGCCACAGAGCCACTTCCGGTTTTCTGGTATATTATTGGAGAGAAGAGTCTCCAAAAGTCTCCAGGACTGTCTTGCCTGGGCTGGCTTTGAACTGAGACCCTCAGATCTCAGCCTGAGCCATCGGCGCCCAGCCCCTTGCCTCTAGGCATAGTCCCTTCCGCTGCTTTCTTCCTCAGTCAAGGGCTTTGTCTGCCAAGGGTATACATTTTTCTTTCTGGAGCCTGACAGATGAAGAGTCACCAGACCTCAGAGTCACCACTAATCCCTGGGGGTGGTCACACAATGCCAGGCCCAGAGTCTTCAGCTCCTTAAGCTGCCTCAGTACCCTGGGAGAGTGTCCAGGCCCCCACGGCCTCCAGTTTGTCAGGTTTTCTGGCCACTGGGGGAAAAAAATTCTTAGCCACCATAAAATCCCTGAAGCAACATTGACCACCCCTCTCTCAGGTTGCCATGTGGGGCTGGGCTGCCCTGGGGTCCTAGGGTGAGGAGAAGCTCTAGACAGCCACAGGATTGCTGGAATAAAGGAGAATGGAGATCATCGGCTAATGATCCAATGATATCCCACAGCACACTCTGATCTCCAGCATCCGTTCAAGCCTCTCTTCCTCTGGAAAGCCCTCCGTGGTGCCCTGTGCCCCCAACAACCTGGGTACCACAGACACAGGACTCATGACAACCCACTCATCTCCCCCATAAGAGCCTTCTATTGCCTGGGAATGAGTCTGTCTCCCACCAGACTGAACCCCTGGGAGGCAGGGGCTGAGCGCCCAGTCAGAGCTAACAGCACTTAGTCAATACTGCTTGAGCTATGATTGTATTGATGGTGTGCCTTTAGGCAAGTTACTTTACCTCTCTGTGCCATAGTGTCCTTTGCACAATGCAGAGGACTCTAAGAGTGTCTATCTCCTGATAGCTGGTATGAGGCTTAAGTAAGATATACAAAGCAGTCGAACAGAGCCGCCTGGCCTATAGTAAGCACAATGTAAATATGCACTATTGTTAAATAATGTATGGATTTATTAGGCTTTCTTAGAGTCTAGGCTGCACCAGTGTAAAATGCTCCTCTAACTGTGCACATTAATACCACGAACACGCTTCTGTGTGCTGGGCCTGGCACTCAGTGCTTACATGCATTAACTCAATTCACCCTTAGGGGAACCCAGTGAGGTTGGTACTTTATTATGGACTGAGCTATCTTGCACCCTAAATTCATATGTCACTCTATCTGGAGATACAGAGGGAGATAAAATTAAATGTGGTTACAAGGATGGGTTCCGAGTTGTTGTTTATGTGTTTTCCTTGCTTTTTACTTGTGTGCTGGTACTGGGGCTTGGATTCAAGGCCTAACCCCTGTCCCTTTACTCGAGGCTAGTGTTCTACCATTGAGCCACAGCTTCACTTCTGGCTTTTTTGGGGGTTAAGAATTTCATGGACTTTGCTGTCAGGGCTAGCTTTGAACTGTGATCCTTAGATCTCAGCCGCCTGAGTAGCTAAGATTACAAGTGTGAGCCACCAGCAGCCGACAGATGGGTGCTATTTTAAGAAGGAAGGGTGTTGTTGAAAGAAGAGAAAGCATTCTCTCCCTCTCCTCTCTTTCCCTAGCACAGTGCGAGTAGGTTTTCTTCAGTACCCTGAATCTGCCCCCAAGTTCAAGGACCTGGGTTGCTTATCCTAGAGTAAGGTGATAGGCCTCAGCAAGATCTACAACCTACACCAATAAAAAAAAGGATGGAGGACTGGGGCCTGCTTGGGGCTCTGACATTCAGGGGCCTCCAGGAGCCACTTGCCATGTAAAGTCTCTTTTAGGCTACAGGGGACCAGAAGGCTGGTTGCCTGCTGCACAGTCCCAAGCTGGCTATGGAAGTGTCAGAGCTGTTCCACAAGGAAGTGGGGTCCCGGGGGGGGGTGATGAGCTTCCTGTCTCTGGTATTCAAGCAGGACTGCTGCTAGGGCTCTACTCTCTGTGGACATCTGGGGGAGAATGGAGAGCATAATAGACCAAATGCATGTGTCACGCTAAGTTCATCTGTTGAGATCTTAACCCCAGTGAAATGCATCTGGAGGTGGGAGGTCATGAGGTCATGTGGGTGGGGTCCTTATGAGTGGGATCAGTGCCCCTGTCAGGGAAAAAGCCCAGCTTCCTCTCTGTTACACTGAGAAACAGAGAGATGGCCACAATCTGTGAACCAAAAGTATGGCCTTCATGGAGACACATTTCCAGGATCCAGAATTTTTTTTTGGGGGGGGGGAGGAGGAGGGGGTCGGTCATGGGGCTTAAACTTAGGGCTTGGGGCACTGACTACGAGCTTTTTTGCTCAAGGCTAGTGTACTACCACTTCGAGTCACAGCACCACTTCTGGTTTTCTGGTGGTTAATTGGAGAGAAGAGTGTCACTTTCTTGCCCGGGCTGGCTTTGAACTGTGATCCTCAGATCTCAGCCTCCTGAGTAGCTAGGATTACAGGTGTGAGCCTGGCTGGGCTCCAGAATTTTGGGATGTCTTATTGTTTAAGCTAAGGGTTTAAAACCTAAGGGTTTTATGGTGTGTGTGTGTGTGTGCGCGCGCACACATAGTCATCCTGGGGCTTGAACTCAGGGCCTGGGCACTGTCCCCGAGTTTCTTTTTGCTCAAAGCTAACACTCTACCACTTGAGCCACAGCTCTACTTCTAGCTTTGTGGTAGTTTATTTGAGATAAGAGTCTCAGAGGCTTTCCTGCCCAGGCTGGCTTCAAACCATGACCTCAGATCTCAATCTCCTAAGTAGGTAAAATTGCAGGTGTGAGCTACCAGTGCCTGGCTGCCTATGGTTTTTTGTTGTATTTTTTTTTAAATAAGGAAAAAGCTGAATAGATTATCTCTGTAGTCCCTCCAGTCTCAAGCAGCTTCAAAGTATAGAAGGGTCAGCTGTTCAAAGATCTGGACACTTCCTGACCAGATGCACCCAAGAGTTTCTGTTCTCTCAAGTCCGGCCTCAGCCCTCATTGACTGCTGGCTGCCTACCCACTGTGTCTCCCCATGTCCAGGACATATTGCTCTCCAGTACAAAGATGGGCAGTGCCCCAGTGGAGTGGAAAAGTGGTGACAGTATTAAACGATGGATCTGAAATCGGAGAGCCCAGGGTGGAACCCTGGCTTTCCTCTGTGTGCCTTTGGCCGAATGCCTCAGCCTCTCTGAGCTGTAAAATGATACCATCTCTGAGGATGGAACCAAAGGTCAAATGACATCAGCAGGCCTGGATCTCAGCCCTCGGCCTGCTATCAGAACTTATATCTTCTATCTCCCGGCAGCTGTCTGAGGGGCCCTGTATGGGACGAGTACAGAAGATTCCTTTCCCCTTCTGAAGCAATTGTACTCGGGTCCTTTGAGCATTTCCAGCCCAGACCTGGCCTAGCAGGCTTGGGAGGACCAGCGGGTCACCTTAACCCACCTGCAGTAAACAGGCATGCACAGATAGCTGGGATGTGAGCACTCAGAAAAGGCAAACCACAGAGACAGAGACATGGGGCTGGGGGGGGGGGGGGATGAGGACTGAAGGAAAATGGGCACCAGGGTTTTGTGGGCAACTGAGATTTTCTAAACATACCCGATGTGGATGGTTGCCCAACTACAAACTATCAGATCACATCCTAAAACTACAAATTTTATGGCATGTAAATTATACCTCCATAAAGCTAGTTTGTGTGTGTGTGTGTGTAAATCCAGAAACAACACAAAATCTGCCCAGAAGGTCCAATGCATGGTAGAACATGATGCCCACATCCTGCTTGGTATCTGCCAGAAGTTACAAGGTCAGATGTTGCACAAGGTCAGAGGTCGTAAGGCCTGAGTCCACAAGGTACCACAGCACCATCCCTGATTTTCTGGTGGCTAACTGGAGTTCAGTCTCATAGACTTTCCTGCTCAGGCTGGTTTTGAACTGTGATCCTCACATCTCAGTCCCCTGAGTAACTAGGATGGAAGGCATGAGCCACCAGCACCTGGCTGGTGAAATTTTAAAGACCATGTACATCTCTGGCAATCATTTTCAAAAGTAAATTTTGTCTTCAAATGCAAAGCAGCCAGCCAAACTCTATTTGGAAAAGGGGAATCTGTACAACAAATAGCTTAGGGAGTATGTGGGGGAAGGTGGGGGTGGATGTCATTAAACACACTTTCCCTGTTATTTATCCAGTGCCTAGAATACTGCTACATGGCTTATACCCATGATTTCATTCATGGCCATTGCATAGCTGTAAGGTGGATGCTGTTGGTGCCAGAGGACTGAAGAGAATTTGAAGGAGACAAATAGCATGCCCAAGGTCGCTCTGCCTGGCAGCAGGGCCTTGCCCTCTGTCTGATGGCCAGAGGTCTGTCAATCAGGGTGCACCCCATGCCCTGCCACTGACCCAGAAAGTGACAAGCTCAAAATCCCATGTGCTTTGAGTCTATTGTACTATTCAAAAATGACTGGTCTTCTAGAGAAAACAACCCAAATCCAATTGCGTGCCAGGGACACAAAGCTAGAGAATGGCATTTCTAGCCAATGTGGCTGATAACCCCGCTCACAGAGGAAGTAAGATGGTTAAAGGTAGAAGACCTCACCCCCCTGTTACAAATGAGAGCTACAGGACAGAGAAACCGAGGTCACCAGTAACACGTTGGGACAGGAACCTAAGCCTCCCATGTCCCGCCCAGGGTATGCCTGTAGAACTGTGGCTTGTGATTGAGTATAAGAAATAAAAATGACGAGTAGCTGGGCACTGGTGGCTCATACCCATAATCCTATCTACTCGGGAGGCTGAGATCCAGAAAACCAAAAGTGGTACTGTGGCTCCAAGTGGCAGAGCACTAGCCTTGAGTGAAAAAACTCAGGGATAGCACCCAGGCCCTGAGTTCAATCCTCACAACCAACAACAAACAAACAAACAAATGAAAACAACCAAGTCCTGTAAATCCCCAGCATGTGAGAGATTGACCACATCTGGTCTCTTCCAAAGAGGGTCCCCAGCTCCTTCTTCTGGTAAAGAGGGAGGGAAGAGCACTGAAGGTTTAAAGAGAGGGAAGGAAAGAAGAAATGAAGGAAGGGGGAAAGGAGACACAGAGAGAGAGGGGGAGAGAGAGAGAAAGAGAGAGAGAGAGAAAACCACCAACTAGTGGTGGGCAAATCGGTTTGGGATTGACCAAAACCAAGCAGGGCAGATCTTGAAAGCACTTGGCCGCAGTGCCAGAGAGCAGCATCCCGAGCTGGGCTGTGGTTTTTGGCCTTTTTCTCTGAAGGGCAATCTTTCTTCAAATGAAATTCTCCACTGTGCCCTGAGTGTACGGCAGAGCTGCCTTGCAGATGTCATCAGCTGCCACGCTGGCTGTGGCTGCTATCTTGCAGCATTCTCCCCCCTCCAATTCAGGAAAGCAAGGCTGGGGTTAGGCCTATGGGAAGGGGCCTGTCATAGGCCAGGGCCTTTTGAGTGACTATTTAGGACAAGTTAACCTAAAGAAGCTAGAGAGATTTCTCTAGCAACTAAGAGGGCAAGGGTGGAAAGGCTCTACCAGTAAGTGGAGGTCAATTTCAGGCCAGCAGAAACTCGGGTGCTGAAACAGTGGGTGGCCACTAGGGAGTGCAGAGACAGCCTATGAGAAGGACTCTCTAGGTAGCCATTTTGGAAATCATGGCACAACCTGTGGATTTGGCATTCCTTTAGATACCAGATTTATGGAAAACAAGGTGATTATCAGGAGTGGGGGTAGGAGGAGTCAAGCTGGGTCCCGTGAATCACATTCTTCATTTGGGACGTCAGATCCCTTCTTTACTTCATGCCCTACTCTTGCCATCATACCCTTAAAGAACATCTGCTATTTTGTCCCCACCCCAGCATGTCTTTCTCCTGGAAATAAAGCCAGGGGTTTTCTCTCCCTCTCACCCACTCAGGCTGACTCATCCAACATATAAACCTACCACTCACTTATCTGGTCAGTTAGCACATTCTAATCCCCTCGTTTCAGTGATTGGTCAGAGGCAGTCATGTGAAACACAACCGGCCAATCAAAATTGACTCTGGGAGTTTGGCTGGAACTCTTGAGAGAAAGCATTCTCCCTTCCTCTTGCATTGGATAGAAATGAGTGGACAGAAGTGTAGAGCTGCTGGTCATGGTCCAGCAGCCTCACGAGAGTGTGTGCCAAGAACTGAAGCCGACAGGAAGGAAAACAAGGCTATCACTTGAGCCCTGGATTCAACCCTGCCCTAACTTAGTAAATAGCTCAAAATTGTCAAATTATGGGATACCAGGAAAAAGCAAAACCACATGCCCTGTTGATGTGGTCTTAGTTGGGTGCTGGCTCCAGAGTAAAGCAGCATTTGACCCTTGCTCATCTTTCCATATTCCCTGTAGCTGCCCCTTAGTTGGGACCCATCACTGGTCTTTG
Source organism: Dipodomys ordii (assembly GCF_000151885.1). Lineage (NCBI taxonomy): Eukaryota > Metazoa > Chordata > Mammalia > Rodentia > Heteromyidae > Dipodomys > Dipodomys ordii. Next base: position 2,975,298 of record NW_012267341.1, read on the forward strand.
CTTCCCTGAGTAGCAGCTCTTCCCCTCCCTCACTGGACCCATGGGACCCTCATACCAGAGACTGGGTGAGTCTGGATCAGCCTGTGCCTTAGCCTTCCTGGCTGTCTGGTTCCCCCCTTTGACTGCTTTTTTTGGCTGACTAGTGAGACTTCTTTAACCTTGACTCAGGTCTGTTTGTGCTGTCTCTGCCTATCATGTGGTACCTTCAGTGTAGTGGAGAGACAGCTGTGAATGAGGGTCCTGGAGTCCAACCATTCCTGAGTTTGGCCAGGGCTTCAGCCCCGGGGAGAGGCCAACGGGCAGACAGCAGGGCAGACATGTGTTCTGATGTCAAGCAAGCCATGAATAGCTCCTGTGGTTCTGGCTTACTACCTGCCTCACGGAAGGACTGATGTCCACAAAACTCAGTACTTTAATTGCTGAGGGGGTGGGGCAACAGGAAATCTCATTATTTCCTATGAGAATGGTGAATTCTCTACAGACAGCTTAGCAAGTTCTCACAAAATACCCCTGATCTCATTCCTATGATCCAGCTGTCACACTCCTAGTATTTGCCCAAAGAAGCTGAAAACCTAGGTCCACACACAAAACCACGCAAGGAGGTTTGCACCATAACTGCTCAGAATACAAAGTTGTTCAGATGTCTTTTCACTAAGCAGATAAGCAAATTGCATCATCCCATAGAACACTACTTGATGATAACATGAATTGAGCTATTGAGCCCCGAAGGGCTAGAGAAAGAAGCTGCTTCAAGTTCTCATATTGTATGATTTTTTTTTTTTTAGTGCCAGTACTGGAGCTTAAAGTCAGAGCCTCCTGCTCATTGGGCTTAGCTATTCAGAGCTGATGCTCTACTGTGCTTTCAGTCTGGCTTTTTTGCCGATTAACTGAGATGGGAGTCTCTTGGATTTGTCTGCCTTGGTTGGCTTCAAACCACAGTCTTTCAATCTCAGCTTCTTAAGTTTCTAGAATGACAAGTCTGAGCCACCAGTACCTAGAGACATTCTTGAAAAGACAAAACTTCAGGGGTTTCCAGCAGGAACAGGGAGGCAGGGAAGGTTGCAAAAGAACCAGAATCTACCTCTACCTATTAAGGCAGAAGGTTCCCCATTTTTATCTTTCTCCCATGGTAACAGAATTACAATTGAGCCAGTGACCTCTTCTCCACCCTACAAAAAGGCCATAATCACACAAGTGGTTTTTTCTTTCTTGCTATTGTTTTTAATGCATTTAAAATGTAGTTAGTGATTTTTTTGTTTCTCTTGTATGTTCTTGTATGTTGTTTTGTTCTCTTGTATGTTCTTTCCCCATGGTATAACCCCTGTTTCACTGTACTTGATGTCAGTGTCCTGCATCTTGTATATACATTTTTCTAATTTGGGGAGGGAAATAAAAAATGCTGAAATAAGGATACAGGTTGACCCATGGTAACAATGAGATATACAAGACACTATGTTGAAAACGAACTTTACAACTGGGGGGGTAGTTGGGGAGCTGGGAAGGAAGGGATGGTAGGGGAAAAGCAAAGGAGGTAACAATGCTGGACAGGAAATGTACTCATTACCATGTAATTGTAACCCTTCAGTACAGTATTTTTACAATAAAAACATATAAAATTTTTCTAAAGGCCTCTAGCCTCTGCTAGGTGGAGGTGGTGACTGCTCACGTTCTGGTGAACAGGCCAGGAATGGCTGCATCCTCTCCTGACTTTCCCTCTATCACTCACCAGAATGGAGACACCATGGGCCATGGCAGATCATCCAGACCAGCAGTGGCAGAGCCATAAGACGGAAGGAGCCTAGGCCCTAATGTCTTTTAGAAATGAATTGCCTTAGGTTGAAATTTCACTCCAAGATAGCTTCGCTTCACTACTACTTAAGAAGCTGTTATTTGAGGAGACTTTGTCATACATATCACTTTCCTTGTGGAAAGCGTTTTTAAGAGATGTTCTGAGGGGCTGGGAAGGTGGCTCAGTGGTAGAGCGCTTGTCTTGCATGCCTGAGACCCTGGGTTCGATTCCTCAGCACCACATAAGCAAAAAGAAAAAAGCTGGAAGTGGCGCTGTGGCTCAAGTGGTAGAGCGCTAGCCTTGGGCTGAAGAGCTGAGGGACAGCGCTCAGGCCCAGAGTTCAGGATCCACGACCGGAACCCCCCCCCCCCCAAAAAAAGAGTTGTTCTGAGGAATCTGCAGAATATAGGTAGAGCATCCTCACTCATCCCTTTATTCATTCACTCAACAAATAATGGGACCAGCTCCCTGTGCTGGGATCTGGAGATCTGACTAAGAATGAGAAGGAAGAACCCACCCTCATGCAGCCCCCATCGGAGTTCAGGAGAAGGCCATTAATGTGAGACCACGCGGCTCAAGGACTGTCATGAACTGAGGAAGGTTACAAGTAGCAGCTCCCCGGTTCTTAGCTAGCTCTGCTTCAGCCCCGCTCTACGCCTTTTCACAGAAACTTCATTTTATCTCAACCGCAAACCCAAGAGGTGGAAGCTCTACCATCCTCTTTGTCTCATGAGGAAGCCGAGACACAGACAGGTTGAGGAATCTGTCCTACGTCACATAGCTGATAGAACTGGTCATTCCAGGTTTGACACTAAGCAAATGAAACAGGGCTGTTAGGGGTAGAGAATGATGAGACGGCCCACTTCGGTTACCCTTAGCAACCACAAAAGCAGCACAAATCCCCATGTTGAACAAACTCAACTCTCTTACCTGGGTGGCCTGTGCAAGAAGGTTGTCACAAAGGGATTTTGCTTGCGTTTCTAGAAATTACAGTTGATGAGTTCAAGCTGATCTGGTGATGGTGTCAGAAGCTCTGGCCTCTAGAGGCCTGAGGGGTTCCAGCAGATGCGCTCCTGTCAGGGAGAAGCAGCAGAGTGAGATGGCCAGGTGGGTGGATGGCATCAGGCCCAGCCCCACCTGCTACTGGTTTGCAGTAGCCCCTACCCTGGCTGGAGGCAGTGTGGGGAGGCTGAGACTGCAGGACCTGGGGTCTGCCTCAGGACTGGGGACTTGCCAGCTAGCCTGGGAACCACTCTAAGAGATATGATGAGTGTTGGCATCCACATCTGAATGAAAACACACAAGTGTTACAATCACTTCATCCACAGACAGGCCTTTGTCGGGGGAAGGCTGAGCAAATGTGTCACGATTCTCTTTGATGTCTGAGGGCGAGGGAAGAAATGCATATTCCCGTGACACTCAACTCCACAGCCCAGGGCTTCCTGACTCGTGACTTGCCCAAAGTCACACAACAGCTTGGTGGGAGAGTGAGGCCGAGACTCTGAGTCTCTCCTGACATGTGATCATGTGCTCTCTCCAGGCGGGCAGCCTTCTTTGTGGTTGTTAGACTTGCAGTCCCTGGAGCGGTCCCTAGACTGTGGCTGGAGCCTGTGGTGGAAGTATTACAATTCAGCGCACACGGCCACTACCCACTCGTTGGCCGCAGTGCAGAATTGCTTCCTGGCTGTGTTCAAGCCTGGCCCAGATGCAGGGGCAGTGCCCATAGCAGGCAAGGGTGTGGGCTCTGGGGGCTGATGGAGCGCAGTCAAATGGAGAGAAAAATCTCTTTCCAGAAGTGGTAATTAGTATTTCTCCCCCAAAGACTGCTGGGAGTTAAAACGACTTTCATAAATCTGCAAAGTGCACAAGAGAGCATCTCACACAGAGAAGTTACTGAATAAATGTTAGGCAGGTGACAGGGGGCAGTAAGTACACAGAGACGGGGTGCTGAAGCATGGGGGGGTGCGGCCTTGTGTCCTGGCAAGTCTTTGGATTAACTGTGTCTAAGCTCTTCCCATCATTCCCTTCCCCTATCTCTGCTCTCCCTCGCACAGGCCACCAGGGGCTCCCTCCTGGCTATAAACCCTCACCCAGCCACCAGCCACTGCCCACCTTTCATAGCCAGCAAGATATAAACATCATTAGAGCTACTGTTGTGCCAGGGGGCGCAGAAGGCTACCTGCTTGGCCACAAGAATTGGTCTTGTAGCTGGCATAGGTCCAAGGCTGCTGCTGGCCAGTGGGGAAGGAAGGAGGGCAGGGAGGCCCCAAAGCACTGGTATGTGGGGGGGGGGGAAGATCCAGCTGAGGGCTAAGATCTACATTCCAGCCTGAGTTAGTGTAGCCACTGGCTGTGTGCTCAGATCAGGCAAAGCCAGGGGTGGACGGGGAGGGAGGGTGGCAGGGCCGAGGGGCAACAGGACTAGTAGCTTGCAAGGGAGGAGTGAGGAAAGTGATTTTATGTTTCAGTCACTGACCAAGCAGGACCATGGCAAGCCAAAGAGGGTGCTATGGGCTGAGGGGTCAGGGTAAGCAGAGGTCCACTGGTACTAAATGTGGGATGGGCACCCCAGGCCAAGGTGGCCAGTGGGGGCAGAATGGTCCAGAAGACTGAAGGAGGCAAGGGTTGGTGCTAAGGTGCCAGGCTTGAAGATCACACCTATATCCCCAGGCAGTGGGCACCAGGTCACAGAGCAGACGTGTGCTTCCTGGAGCTGGAAGCATCACAGAGCAAACAGCTCTGAAGTTTGAAGGAGGATGAGTAGGGTCTCGTGGGGGAAAAAGGGGAGAGGGAAGGTGGGGCTGGTTGGAGGGATACTCAGTTGACGGCCAAGGGAGGCAATAGATGTGGGAGGGAGGATGATGACTGATTTGAGTCATGTTAGGTTTGCCTCTAGCTGTGCTACCACCATGTGATCTTGGGCGCATCATCTGACTTCTCTGGGCCTGGGTTTCCTCTCCTATGGAAAAATTAAAGCCACCTCATGGGGAGATGAAAGTCAGCCAGGCCATACATACAAAGCACTCTGAATAAGGTGTCAGATGTCTGTTTTTTTTTTTTTCTTCAAGTACTGGTCCTAGGGTTTGAACTCAGAGCCAGAGCACTACCCCTGAGCATTATGTGTTCAAGGCTAGTGCTCTACCACTTGAGTCACAGCTCTAGTTCCAGCACACGTGTGTGTGTGTGTGTGTGTGTGTGTGTGTGTGTGTGTGTGTGTGTGTGTGTGAGAGTCAGCATCTAGGAAAGGAGACCCTTCAGGGAGGGGTGTGTGTGTGTGTGTTTAACTGGAGAGGAGTGTGTGTGTGTGTGTGTGTGTGTGTGAGGAGCATGTGTGTGTGTGTGTATGTGTGTGTGTGTGAGGAGTGTGTGTGTGTGTGTGTGTGTGTGTTTAACTGGAGAGGAGCCAGTCAGCTGCTGTCCTGAAGAGGGTATTAGCAGCAAAAGCAGTGCCAAGAAGAAGAAAAAGCTCAAAAAAGCATCCGAGGATTAGAATGGACATTACCTGGGTGGAAGGGCATGCCCCAAGGTCCTTTCTCATCCTATGTCCTGAGCCCCAATAAAGAGAAATAAACAACAACAACAAAAAATCTCATGGGCTTTCCTGCCCAGGTTGACTTGAAACCATGATCCTCAGATCTCAGCCTCCTGAGGTGCTAGGATTACAGGCCTGAGATGCCTGGTCTCTAAAACATGCTATTAGCCAGGTGCTGCCTGTCATCCTAGCTACTCAGGAGGCTGAGATCTGAGGATCACGGTTCAAAGCCAGCCCGGGCAAGAAAGTCTGTGAGACTCTGATCACCAATAAACCACCAGAAACCCGGAAGGGGCATTGTGACTCTAGTGGTAGAGCGCTCGCCTTGAGCTGAAGAGCTGAGGGACAGTGCCCAGACCCAGAGTTCAAGCCCCATGACCAAAAAAAGAAGAAAGAAAAAAGAAAAAAACCATGCTATTACTTTTGTTAATTAGTGGTTCTCTCCCATACTGCCAACATCATGGAGCCCAAGGTCAAACATCTGGCTTGGGCTGGCCTGGCTGGGCCTCATCTCACAGGAGAAGAAGTTATGAGCAAATAAACCTAGGATGACTCAGAGAAGACTCTTGATTTTAAAATATTGTTAAAGGAAAAGCCTGTTTTATGAGTTTTGCACACAGTGCTTATTAAACCCAAGCTATAAATGTGAACTAATAAGTAAAATGAGTTAAGTTAATGAAAAAAAAAATCAACCTTCACCATGGATCCGTATTACCTAATGACAGTCCCATAAACATCAACATAAAAATTTAAAATACAAGAATGAATTGCAATGCCCAGCAGCCCAAAGAGCCGGCAATTTCTCTGTCTAAAGAATTAACAGCTATCGATCTTCGCAGCTTCTCATTGTTCACCAGTGGATCTTTGGGAAATTGTCAGGGAAGGAGTTATTTCCAATTGTTTACTCACTGAGGATCCTGCATATTGAATTTAAATTGTCTCCGATTCCTAATTAGTACAAACCAAATTAGAATCCAAGCACAGAACAACCACAGCACTCCTTGGAGGCCTCTGAGCGCTGTTTCCCTTATTTTACACACTTAGAGGCAGAGAAACAGAGAAGGAGAGGACTGAGCCTAAGATGGTACAGCAAAAGCAGGACTCAAGACTGGAACCAGGGCTCCAGCAGCTGGGCCCTGCAGCTATAACCAGGTCGCAAAATCTAATCCTATTGGATATGAGTCTCAGCCCAAGTGGATCCCCCAATAAACATGCTCCCTGATGCAGGGGAAGGAAATCTGCTCAAGAAAGGACCCTGGGAGGAAGTGGTGCTGTGGCTTAAAGTGGTAGAGTGCTAGCCTTGAGCACAAATGTCATGAGTTTGAGCACCATGACTGACTAAAAAAGAAAAACACACACACACACACACAAAGGACCCTTGGAGCCAGATACAGCATAAGGGGGTACAAGAAACAGGAGGGAGCAGGTGGCCTTAGACAGGACCATTACATGGCATATAGGGAACAGTGGAATCACTGGGCCAACCTAGATGGGTCAGGTGGCTAGAGGAGAGAGGAAGGAAGCTTTATGTTTTATAAGGCAGGGGACCCAGGGACCTCAGGCTCAGTGTCAAGCCACTGTAGGTAACTCAGACTCAGGCTCAGGCCTAGGCCCAGGCCCAGGCCAAGCCTTCCCTGAGTCCCAAGTGAAGCTAGAGGCAAAAGCCTCATTATATAGGTGGTCTCAATTCAGCTAGGCTGCAGGCACACAAGCACATGCACGCATGTGCACACATACACAAATGAGCACCGAGACCAAGGAGAGCCCCATGGGGCCGTGTGTGTGTGTGTGTGTGTGTGTGTGTGTGTGTGTGTATGTGTGTGTGTGTGTGTGTTAAACTTTGGGTAGCACATGATTATGAAGCAGATGTTTAATTACGATCTGAGTATAATTAATCAACACGATTAATACACAACCCACACCACGTAATTACTTGGCAATTACACCGAAACAAAATATTTTATTGCCGAGGGTTTGCTAATTACTGGGCCTTGCCGAAGGACAGGTATCATCGGCAATGATTTTTCCTTCTTCCCCACCTTCCTTTTCTCCCTCTCCTTCCCTCTCAGGGCGGTTGTTCTCACTGTGCAGAAGAGGGGGACCCTGGCAGGCTGGGGCCTCCCCCTCCCCAGGATGATGCTGCTTCTGCACCAGGGTCAATGTGAAAGCGAACTCTAAATCTCTTCTCCTTATTCTTCAGCTTAGACATGAAATTCTTTTTTGAGAAATAAAGGCAGCTGCCCATGGCTTTAGATGAAGAGTAGGGTCGGTCTGTGAGCAGCTGCCTGGAGTCTGACTCTGGTTTTTTTCTAATTATCAACTGAATGCTTATATCAAAGCAACAGTAGCTCAGTTTCCCCCAAGTGCCTCAGTTTCCTCATGTGTCACGTGACAGCAGTTATCTCAGGGGCTTCTTGTATTTAATGATACACAATGTAGAAAGCAATTACCACATGAGCAGAGCAGTCAGCATAATCTTGACACCTGTGTGACGACTATCATGATTATCACGGCTTCTTTAGAAATCCTTTTACTTTTACCTTCTCCCAAACTTATAGAGTGAGAGCCTACTCTCTCTACCTCCTGCAACAAGGGCTCAGCCTCACCTACCTGGAAACATTGTCTCCCATTACTCCTCCTCTACCTGCCACCTCCACAGACCCCACCCACCCAAGCCTTCACCTTCCCTCTCCTGGCCCACAGCTATGGGTCTCCCCACTGTGATGCCTGGACCACCTCATTCCTTCTCAACAGGCACTGTTCATGCATCAAAGTACGCCTCCCACCCACCCCTGGGGTTTAGGCTGATACTTAAGTCCTGTCATGGTAACAGTATAGTTTGGACCCTTGAGTTCTGGACAAAACAGAGAATGAACACCCTCCAAGGGAGAATGGCCCAAAGCATCTTACAATCCTGCACTCCTCCTAAAGCCAGCTACATTTCAGAGCCATGAATCTTTCAGGGCCTAGTAGCTGCACACTGAACTAGGCAAAGAGGCTATGAAGGGGTAAGGATCAGAGATACAATGATACTTCAGATCATGATTCTCCTACCTCTGCCTTCCATAGCTGGGATTACAAGTGTGTACCACCACCATGACTGGTCTCTGAATCAACTCTCAGTTACTAAAATGTCCATCAACATTGAATCTTTCATTTAATCACTCAACAAATATAAGAAGTTGGGTCTTAGCTGGGTGTTGGTGGCTCACGCCTGTAATCCTAGCTACTCAGGAGGCTGAGATTTAAGGATCATGGTTTTAAGCCAGTTTGGACAAGCAAGTCCATGAACCTCTTATCTCCAATAAACTACTCAGAAAAAGCTGGAAGTGGCTCTGTGGTTCAAGTGGTAGAATGCTAGCACTGAGGAAAAAAAAAAAGCTCAGAGACAGTACCCAGCCCTGAGCCCAGGACTGGCAGAAGAAGAAGAAAGAAAAAAGAAAGAAGAAAAAAGAGAGGAAGAGGAGGAGGAGGAGGAGAAAGTTGGCACAACAGAGAGTCTTGTCTCTACCTCTGGCTTAACTGTGTGACTTTGGACAATAGCCCTAACTTCTCTGAGCCTCTGTTCTCAGTTGTAAAATGGAGATAATCACACCACCGATAGCATTGTGTTACAACATGTAACACAGTGCCTAGCACACAGGAAAGGCCAATTTTGCTCCTTTGTTATTATGAGGTATTTTTTAAAATTTTGTTTTGTCGTCATGGCGATTGAACTCAGAGCCTGAGCATTGTTCCTGGGCTCTTTCACTCAAGGCTAGTGCTCTACCACTTTGAGCCACAATGCCACTTCTGGTTTTCTGGTGGCTAAAGTCTCACGGACTTTCCTACCCAGGTTGGCTTTGAGCCAAGATCCTCAGATCTTAGCCTCCTGAGTAACTAGGATTCCAGGCATGATCCACCAGCACCCAGCTATTGATTATTGATAAAAGTAATAAACTTGGGAGCTGAGAAAGTCATGTTCACATGCTATCTTCATTCAGTCACCCAGAAAACACTCTTGGAGGCCCTACTGTGTGTTAGGCACTGGGAGCCATGAAGGAGTCTGGCACCATCTGTGGTGAAGCCAGGTGGAAGCCACCGCTCACCCGTAGCTGCGGAGGGCAGATGAGCAGTTGCCAGGGCGTAGGAGAGGGGGTACCTGACAGCTTCCTGTGTTGTATGTGCTTCCTTTTGGGGTGACAGAAATGTTTGGAACTAGACAGAGATGGTGATTATTCAACATTGTAAATGTACAAATGCTACTGACTTGTATGCATTAATAGTCAATTTTATGGTGTGTGTGTGTATGCGTTAATAGTCAATTTTATGGTGTGTGTGTGTGTGTGTGTGTGTGTGCGCGCGTGCGCACGCGCGCGTTCTTTCAGCTCATTTTTTTCTAAGGTGCGGAGCCCACAGCCCAAATTCACACTGGGGTCTGACCCACAAAAGGGCCTGTGCCCTTGGCCACCATCCTCCATCCTTCGCTGCCCTGTGCTGTCTACCACCAGGCCTTTGCCACTGCTGTGGTCTCCTACAGGAAAGCTCTCTCCTCACTTCTGCGGTTAAACTCCTACCTGTGAGGGCCCTCTGTTAAAAGCCACCTTTGTCTCAGAAGCCTTCTCCAGTGTCCGGAGAGTTTTCTCTGCCATGGAGCTCCACAGGTCCATGGTCTCTGTCCATGGCAGGAAGGTCTCCCAGCTCCTGTTAGAATATGGCTGCAAGGGGCTTCAATGTACCTGAGCTGCAAATTACATTAATGTTACAGATTCATCATTGGCTGTTTGGCACGTAAGTGCTCATTTATGTCAGGTAATGAGTTTGAGTCCACACCACTTTCCCATTGTGCAAGAGGCTGGCATGGTGGTGTATATCTATAATTTCAGCACTGAGGAGGTAGGGACAGGAAGACTGAGAGTTTGAGGCCAGCCTGGGCTATTTGGCAAACGCATGCGATTTTTTTTGGAAGTGTTTTTAGAAAGCACCATTAAGTACTGTCAGTACTACGTGTCCAGGCTACCTTGGGCCAGTTCAGCTTCAATTGGAGTGTGGTGATTTGTTCCCCAAAGTTTTTTTCCATTTGTGTCAGGGGACATCAGAGGCTCTAGCCTCTCAGGAGCCAGGCCCCTGCCCAGTGCTTCCTACCTCCCCCTCTCCCCACTCCATGAAGCCATAGTCCTGCTGGGTGCATGCTCCTGAAACACCTGAAAAGTAGGCGGAGGGGTGAGGACACAGGCATGAGCAGGAAGTCCTGTCAGCAGCATCCTAGCACACAGCAGTCCTACGGTACTGACACATACTCCATTCTGCCCCTCTGAGCCTCGGTGTCCCTGTGTGTAAGATGGGAGGACCAGCAGACCTTCACACCACACAGCTGCTGAGTAGACAAAAGAAGACAGCCCAGGCACAGAGCCAGCTCCAGGTCAAAGATTTCCCTCACTTTACAGATAAAAGATCTGGAGTCCAGGGACACAAGCAACAGCCCAGCCAGTTACAAAATCCCCAACCTGATGCTTTTGTCCTCGTGACTCAGATGAGACACACCCATGGCCCTTTGGGAAACCAGCCCCAAGTCTGGCACTGATGCCAGCTCTATTGCTGGATGGAAACAACAAAGGAAATGCTCCCACTCCCTCCTCTGTCACCATGCTCTCAAGGAATAAATTGGAGGGCACAAAGAATACAGATCCAGGCTGGGTACTGGTGGCTCATGCCTGTAATCCTAGACACTCAGGAGGCTGAGATCTGAGGATCGCGGTTCAAAGCCAGCCCTGGGCAGGAAAGTCTATGAGATTCTTATCTCCAATTAACTACCAGAAAACTGGAAGCGGTACTGTGGCTCAGAGTGGTGGAGTGCAATCCTTGAGCAAAAGAGCTCAGGGACAGCGCCCAGTCCCTGAGTTCAAGCACCATGACCGACACATATACACACACAAATCCAATTTCAATTTATGTAGTTCCCTTGGCCTGTAAGTAACATAAGCCTCTTCCCAACACCCAAGGAAGTCCTATTCATCCTTCATGACTCAATTAGTATGTTGCCTCCCATGTGAGTCTCTCCTGGTAGCCATTATTGTGTTGTGTTCTCACTTCATGTTCTTCATCTCTGCAGCTTCCATGAGGCCGGGTCTGAGTGAGTACTCAGACACTGGCATCCATACAGCATTAAATCAATGCAAGCTCAATGAGTCAATGAAAGCTCAATGGTATCACTAAGTAGAATGACACATTCATCCACCAGGGTCCCTGCCCTGGGTTGGAACTCAGGAAAAGTGGAATGGGTCATGGTCTCTCTACTATGAACTACTGCCACGCCTGACTCACTGGCTTTAAACTAATAAATGTGTGCTCAGACAACTCACATGAAGTGTTCTATAAACTAAATGAGTTGTATTCATTAAAGTATTGGCATAACCCCAAACACTGGACAAGGTCAACCTTTTCCATGCATCTTGAGAGGCTCTTTTGGATGGGCAACAGACCATGAACTAGGCAAGGATGTTAACATATTCTTTGCACTCTAGAAAACTTGGGAGTTCCAGAAAACATGGAGTGGTACAAGCTTTCCTGATCTTCCATCTCTACCAAGGGTAAGGAAGATCTCCTTCTCCAAGAGAGACAGAGAGAGAAACAGAGAAAGAGACAAAGAAAAGGAAAGAGAAAGATAGGCAGACAGACAGACCAGCGACCAGGAAAATCTAGCCCAGCCCCTTGCTAACTCTGAGATATTGGGCAGGCCCCTGCATCATTGCTACCAGAGGAATGCACATTAAAACCGAATGAGACAGCACTAGAGATCCAACCGTCAACTGAAACTCACCACACGAATGATGCCATGTGTGAGTGAGGAACTGAAGTGAGTAGACCTCTTTGACTGCTGCCATGCCTACACTACTGAATAGCATCTACAGAAGCCAAGTTCATGACAGCATTTCCACTCCAACTTTCATACTCAAGAGGAAGTCCCGCATATAAACCACAAAAAGGATGCAGTCAGAATGTTGACTGCTGAGTTCATCATGAACACCCAAAACAGGAAGCAATCCTATGTCCATCATTGGCAGAATGGAGACATAAACTGCCATCTATTTATACAATGGGATGTCAAGTGGCAATCAAAAGAGGATAAACCTCTGTGATAGGTGTAAAGATGGAGGGCTGATAAAAAAAACAAACAATGAGGTTGGCTAAAGAGGCCAGAGTCAGACAGTATATATCATACAAGGGCATTTCTAGGAAGAACTGGGTTTATACAAGAACTGGGTTCAATGGACTCTGTCCAAAGGAGACACTGTGATGTATGGCAAATGCCTCATGCACCATATGGTAGAAATACATTGTGCATTCCTGAAGTGCTAGAGGTAAATCTACCTTTGCCTGGGGTCAAGCTCTGCCAGGCAGTTACTAAGACAAGATGATGTGAAATCTAAACTTGGCCCATGCAGATTCTTTGGCAGGAAGAGACCATCAAGAGTGGTTGTGGAAAAGAGCAACCATGGGGAAGGGCGAGCCCCGGGTGTGACCTAGGAAAATCAAGGCAGTGCCCAGACTTTCAAGAAAATGTACATTGGGTTGGAGTCAAAGGATCTGAGTTTGATTGTGTCCCAATGTGCTGTATGGTTTTCCATCTGGGGGCTTCAGTTTCCCAACCACACACATAAAAAGTGTTATGTCTTATTTTTGGATTCTTTCTACTTATTTGTACTTATGTCTTATTTGGGGATTCTTTCTCACTAGTCAGAAATTATTTCTTTTTGTTGTCATTTTGTTTTTGTGCTGGTACTGGGACCCGAAATCTAGGCTAGTATTATACCGCTCAAGCCAAGGCTCTCCTTTTGACTTTTTGTTGGTTAACTGGAGATAGGAGTCTCATGGACTTTCCTGTCTGGGCTAGCTTTGAAGGTGATCCTCGATCTTAGCCCTCTGAGTAGCTAAGATTATAGGCATGAGCCCTGCCCAGTTAGTTCTTAACATTTAAATCACATCAGGCCTCTTCTTGTTGAAAGCCTTATCTACAACCTCATATTAGACTCTGATGAAGTTCAAGCCTGTTACTAGGTCCTACTAATCTGGTGGACCCAATGCCCCATCTCTTCCTTGACCCTCGACTCTGTTACTCCTCTCTCCATTCTTAAACACCTCATCTTCACCCCTGCTGCAGGGCCTTTGTACACTTGGCCATCTCAGTTGGAAACCATCTCTTCCCAGTTCTACCTGGCCAGGGTCTCTGCTTTAGGTCACCAGCCTGAAGGTCACTTCTGCAGTGGCTTCTATGGCTACTCGACATAAGCCAATTCCTCTCCTTTCTGGCTTCTCTCCCACCTTCCCACCACTCACTACAGTAAACTGTCATTTTATGGATAAATGGCTTCATTGTTTTCTGTCTGTCCTCTGCACTGGTGTGCAAACTATATGCAGGCAGCCATGGTGTCGAACATCGTTAAACTCTCTGATGCACACACATGTGTGCGCACGCATCACACACACACACACACACACCAGTAAATGACCAGCAACTGTGCATCTTTCAGTCCTCCCAGGCTCTGCTCCAGAGACCTACTCCCCAAGGAGATGGATATAAAGAGTTTCCCACAGGGAAAAGAGAAGCTTCAGCCCTGAGATACTATCAGATACTGTGAGGATGCAGATTCCCCGCATTCTTCTATCATTTCATTCTTACTTCAACCCTGGGTCAAGAGGGAAACTGAGGCTCAGAGAAGAAAGACAAGCACTCACAACAACCCAGAGCCTTGCTCTTCGAGGTTGGCGGCTCCATGCCGCGTGCTGGCTGAGGGGCCTGGGCGCGTTCAGCTTGCCAGCCTCTCTAGGCTGAACTGTTCTGTCTGCAAAGTGGGGTGAAGATCTCTGCCACACTGCAGGCTGTGGCATGATCAGCCAGGTAATTAACATGGCATGTCAAGCAGCAGGCAGCTAGACTGGTGTTGAAATAGAAATCCGGTCTGAAGCTTGCTTTGCTCCCCTGTCTGTGTCCTGCTCCTCCTGGATGAAGCCCAGGAGTAAAGGAGTGAGCCAGATGCAGCCTGCCTTGAGCTGGAACCCCCTCCACTCCAGTTCAGAGTAGGGCACCTTGGGGCACACACACAACTCCACTCCTTTGAGCTTCACTTTTCTAGTTTGCAAAATGAAAATAATTCTTACCCCAGGGCTGTAAGGTGTATTCAAAGGGATCTTGTACCAAAAGGGCTTTCTTTTTTTCTCTTTAAAGTACTTTAAATGCTGTCTTTTGATGTCTTACCACATCTCGTAATTATATCAGCTCTCGCTGGAGACAAGGAGGCCAGGTGCAGAGAGTGAGGATGCCCAAGGCTGTCTTCGCTATGGGACAGCAGGCTGGCACAGCTCCATCGGGCTCTCAGTGTGCCAGGGGCTGTGGGAGTGTGCCTCCCCGTGTCATCCTCCAAAACAGTCAGCAAGCCTTTGGCTACCACCAGCCCCCTTGTACAGATGGACAAGTAGAGCCATAGACAACTCATTTTCAAGGTTCCATCACTGAGGCAGTGGGACCTCTGGAGGCCTCAGAAGGCTTTGGCAGAGGTGGCATAGTTGTTTCACGTAGAACAAAATCTACTTTGACCTGGAACCATGCAAGGTCTGGGATGGAGTCATGCCCTTCAGGGAGGCCCCTGGCTTTGGATGTCAGTGCCAGTTCTGCCAAGGGCCACCAGCCCCAAGGGGGGCATCTAGGAGCATGCACTAAGAATGGCCAATATGCTTGCGAAGACAGGACCCAGCACTCCCCCTGAGATGGCCAGCCCTGCCCTCTAGCCACACGCAGCTGGCCAAAGCTCCTGGTCCCTAAATACACCCCAGGCTTCTCCCTCCCACCCTTTAGTCCCCTTCCTAACTGCATGCACAAAAGGCTCTGTCGTGGCTCCAGGACAAGAAGAGAAGGTGGATGGTGGAAAGGGGTTTTGCAGAGATGACCCCTGCAGGAGAGAGCTTGGGGACGATGGGGAGCAGGCAACTTCTGAAGGCAGGCTAGATGAGGGGGAGTTGGGCCCAAAAGGAGCTGTCTAAGGGGAAGCAGAGAAAGACACAAGATGCCCACGAGGTTTCTTGAGAGGGACAGAAATGAATGTAGAGGCCCAAGAAAAAGGCAA
Organism: Dipodomys ordii; assembly: GCF_000151885.1. NCBI lineage: Eukaryota > Metazoa > Chordata > Mammalia > Rodentia > Heteromyidae > Dipodomys > Dipodomys ordii. Next base: position 2,990,719 of record NW_012267341.1, read on the forward strand.
AAGAGGCAGGCTGATACAGGTGCGCGCGCACTCGTGCGCACGTGTGTCCTGTGTGTGTGTGTGTGTGTTCCTTACATCCTCAGCAGAGGACAGTATGAGATCTCTTGCATCCACCAATCCATACACAGCAAACTGAGCAAAAACATACCTGCTTGCCCAGGTGTTCATGAACTGAGTGGAGACGGCAGGGCAAGGGGCAGGTGGAGGATCAGGAGCTCAGCTGGGAGTAGCTGTTATGGTCTGAAGCTGAGCCCCTTCTTTTCAAGGCAACCTCTGATTTCACTCTTGGGGCCTTTCAACTGAGTGAATAAGGGCTTCCTAACAATGACCATTGACTGGATGTGAGCCATAGCAACAAATCCTTCCCAGACACTCCAAGATCAGCCTTTGACTGAATAGCTGGGTATGTTACTCTAGCGGGCAATAAATTTAAACCATCACACACCTCCACTGGTTTCCTATGGCTACTGACCTGAATTTCCACAAAGCTATTGGCTAAAATACAACTTGTGTCAGCTGCATTTTGCACCTCTGGAGGTTATCAGTGTGTGTGGGGGGGGGGGGAGCATTTCCTTGTTTTGCTTTGTGTTTTCTCTAGTGTCTAGATGTTGCCTGTGTTCCTTGGCTTGTGGCCCCTTCTTGTTTCAAAGCCGGTAAGGGCCAGTGCAGACTGCCCCAGGCAGCATCCCGGGGATGCTCCTTACTCTAACCTCCCTTAGCTTCTTGTGAGCATCATGTGTGGTTGTTTCAGGATTCTTTCCATACCTCAAAGTCATTAACTTCATCACTGCCCCAAAGTTCCTGCAGCCATGAAAATAATACAGATGCTCCTTGGCTTACGCCAAGACTTCTATCCCTACACACCCACTGTAAATTCAAAATAGACGACGCTGGAGATGCATTTAATTTACAGAACCTCCTGGGTATTTTGGCTTAGCCACTGTCAACTGTTACCTTGGACATCTCGGGGCCCACGGGGCACCAGGCTCACTGTCTCTGCCCTGCATCTCCAGGAAGTACAGGAAAAGATCCAAACTCAAACTCTAAGATCTAAGCCTTTCTGAGAAAAGGCTCAGCGGCTCCAGCCTGCCATAGGCAAACTGTGCATCAGCAGATCAATGTCCAGCCTGAGGCCCTTGTCTTCATGACCCATCTGAAGATCCTAGCTCTGGACTGCACGTACTGTGCGCTGAGGAATGCCAGGCCAGTGCTCTGCAGTGCTGTGAGGGTCTTCTCTGAGCACCTCCACTTCTGCATGCTTCTATTTCAGAAGGCAGAGGCAGCCATTCCCAAGAGGGGCGTACCTGCGGGCTTCTGAGTTCTCCAGCTCCTGCATGCCAGAGTGCCTAGAATCTTCCAGCCTTCCCCCACCCCTTAGGGGGCCCTGGGCCAATGTCTGAGACGTGGGAGGATGAAAGCCCAGTTCTTATCTCAGGTTGAGACAAACTTGGAGGTGCAAGTGAACCCAGAGATGCCCTGGGGTGCAGACAGGGAAGCCCTGCAGGATGGGGCCTGCCTGTGACTTCTGCCCCTCCCCTGTTCTGCTCCCCAAACCCCTAACCTAGGCAAGCACCTTTAATAAGTGCTGTGTCCACAGATGCTTGCCCCAGGGATTACTTTGGGGGCCATCCAACAGACCTTACCCTGTTTGCAGCAATCTTGCCAGGGGAGGTCGGGTAATGTGCCCAAGTCACAGGGCCAAAGAGCAACTGAGCAGGATCTGAACCACCATCAACTTGACACCAAGCCTCATGTCCGACCTCCTCTCTCTTGAGACATGAGAAACAGAAGAAGGGGTGCTGGGCATCCAGGAAAGGATGGGAGTGGCAACTCCTCAGGGGTGGGGCTTGGGCTTTGACAAACTGGAGGGGAAAACCAGAGTTTGCACCCACCTCCTCCCAGAGCCAAGCGTGCTCAGGGTCACGAGGAACCTGGGCTGTGGGGCTGGAGGAAGAAAGCAGGAAGATCCCCTGACACTGGGAGAGCAAGAGTGTCCTAGGGCCCTAGCCCCTGGGGACAGGGTGTGGCTTTGAGGAAGAATATGACTAGGCTCCAGAGCCAACATAGGGAGAAGCAGTCAGAAGCTAAGGGTGAAAGTGGATCCAGGATTTGGAGTGCAGTTGGACTGGGGAGATACAGGAGCTGAGGGGAGTCAAAGAGAGGCAGCTGAGGATGAAAATAAAGGTCCCCGCTGTGGAAAGTAAGACTTAAGAGATATCAAACATTTATGCACAACATGGGCTATGCCCAATATCATGTTGGATGAATGGATTGATGGATGAATGATGGATGGATGATGGGTAGATAGATGGACAGATGGTAGATGGATGGATGGATAATATGGTAGATAGATGGATTGTCGATGTGATAGATGAGTAGATGGATGGGTGAGAGATGGGTGCTGGATGGATGGTGGATGGATAAATGGTGATGGATGGACAGATGAAAGTGGGGGAGAGGGGCAATGAAATAGCAGGCCAGAGTTTGCATTTCATGTGCTACCTGCCTGGAGCCTGCTGCCAGTATAAGTGGTGGTCCTGAGCCTCTGTGTGCCTGTATGCCCTCATCTGATAAAGTGAGACAAGGTGGAGGACTAGATGACCATGACATGAGCAGGGCTTTGCCAGGTACTAGGTACCCTCCAATGGAGCATGGCTCTTCATAGTTCCTCGTGCCCTGAGCTGTTCCACGTCAGGGCCTGGCTCAGTTTGCTCCATTTCCTCTGGTCTTGGTTCAAATGTCTCTTCCACCACAGACTTTCCTGGAGAGCTCATCTACCAGTGTCCCATCACTGGTAGTCATTGCATTATGTATTCATGGGTTCACTTGTTCATCTCCAGGACAGTGGAGAGCGTGTACTGCTTCCTAGAGTGTACACTATTGCCAGTGTGGAGTGGGCACTTGACATGCATGTGTGAGTGATTCCAATGCTCTGACTGCGCTGCACCTCCAGCAGGACTGTGTGCATTAGCAGTCACAGTGATGTCCAGGCGGCTCTTTGGATGTGCTTATTCAAAGCCAAACCCTGAGACCCACTAGAGATCGGAGGGGCCTCAAAAACACAAGACAAAGCAACACAGCCACACTTGTCAGCTCTGGTACACCACAAGTCCTGGCATCTTTTCTTCGGGCCCCATCTTTTGTCTGAGTCCAGAGCTTGGAGCACATATTATATTTGCATGGGTTCTTGAGGCAGGGGCAAGTCGTTCAATAGGTCTGACAGGGTGATGGGCAATCTCCAGGGACCTTGCCTCCTTTTCTGTGCTGGTTCTCAAAGCCAGAGTTAAAAGCCAGTGCCTGCCTGGACCACAACAATGGCACTGTGGCATGTGAATTGTATTGGCAAGATTTAGCAATTGGGAAACACTTCCTAAAAAATCTTGAAATTCACCTGTATGGTGATACACACCTGTAATCCCAGCATCTGGGAAAAAGATGCAAGAAGATGGTGAGTTCAAAGCCAGTCTGGGCAATATAGCAAGATCATGCCAGAAGGGGTAGGATGGGGTGAAGGGAGGGAGGGAGGGAAGGGGGAAGAGGGGAGAAAGAGACAGAGAGAGACAGAGACAGAGAGACAGAGACAGTGAGACAGAGACTCAAATTAAACCTTCCTTCAGAAGAGCATGTGTTTAAGTGGATCATTATCCCTATGGTCCCCAGGTAACTTCCAGAACATAAAGCCATGGTGTAAATGCCAGTTATCCTGAGTCTGGGCAGCTGGTTCATTCATTGGTTAATCTACTTGTTTATTCTTTTTCAATCCAGTGCCTCATTTATTATTTGTGAGTTTCCTGGACCATGGGAATTTGAGTGATCTCTGGTCTAAACTCCTTTGCCTTAGTTTCCTCAAACATGAAGTGATCAAAGAAGTTGACGGTATGGCTGGTACTTAACAAATGCTCAATCAACACTTCCCTCTCCCATTTCCTGTCCAAACACACTGGCCTAGTCATTCATTGTCTGATCGGCAAATAAATATGGAACAATAGCCGTGTGCTAAGTTCCAGGCAAGACCCTGGGAATGATGATAAAGCCAGGTAGCCTGGTCCTGCCTGTCCCCACAGCTCTTGAAAAGTATGGTTAACTAAATCATCCAGTGAATCAATCAGTTTGAAATAAGTGCCACAAAGATGATATTTAGGAGGAGAATGAGGGCAAAGAAAGTCTGTCTGTACAGGACGCTGAGGAACAAGAGGAGTCTCCCAAGTAGAGGGGACTGGCCAAGTGTTCAGACAGAGAACAGCCTGGCCATGTCTCTGAGGTAGAAAAAGAGCAGCACTGCTCTGAGAACTGCCAAGGAGGCTGGTGGGATGTGGTGGGGTGAGCAGATGGGACATGTGACCTGGTGAGGAGGGCTTTCCCATCACCAGTCTTAGGTAGGGACTCTCTGTGCTATTCTTGTAATGATGGAAATGTGGTGAGAGAAGAGAAGCTCCAGTCTCAGGCCACAGCCCACAGAAGAACAGACAGGGGCATATACAAGGTCCCTGGCTTGAGTGCCACAGACATGAGAGCAGAACGAGCTCCCAGCCCCCAAACACCAGAAAAAAAGCAAGAGGACCAGACCCACTGGGTTTGTTGTACAGACCGGGGAGGCTGAGAACACACATGATAACCCTGTATAGGAACACAGGATACAGGTGACACAGGCTGCAGATGATCACCAGGACAAAGGCAGAGCTAGCCACATCCTGGAAACCTTTAGTAAGATGGCCAGTGGAAGCCCAGCCACTCACACACCTTAAGTTGGCAAGACAAGTCTTGTCCAGGAGGAATTCTGCCTTGATGAGGCCTGAGAATTCAGTGGTTAAAGATGACAGAGCAGGCAGAGTTCTGGAGTCCCACAAGACCAGGTCTCTCACTGGCTGAAACTTCCATTGAGTAGAGAGCCTCAGTCTGTGAAGTGGCATTCAAGTCAACTAAGCAGTGCCCTACCGCCTGTTCCTCAGATCAAAGGACTGGAGTACAACCTAGAACATCTCTACCCACCTTGACATTCAGGAGTCATCCAGGGATGCATCAGAGTGCTCCCTCTCTCATCCTACAACACCAGGTCTGAGCCATGGGCTATGCTCTCATTGTTAAACCACACTGCACCTCTAGGGTCCATGAGGTGTCAACTCTGGGGCCAGCGTAGTAGGAACAGAGGATGGAGTGGTCACTGTTGACTCTGTGTGTGTGCACATGCAGACATGTGCATGCTGGTTCCCAGGGCTTGCACTCAGGGCTTGGGCTTTTTGCTCAAGGCTAGCACTCTACCATTTGAATCACAACTTCACTTCCAGCTTTTTGATGGTTAATTGGAGATCAAGATCTCACAGACTTTCCTGCCCTGGCTGGTAAAACTTAGATCCTTGGATCTTAGTCTTTGGAAAAGTGAGGATTACAGGCATGAGCCACTGAGCACCCAGCTTGGTGTTGACTTTGATATTCCCAACAAGTGAAGCCTTTGTGCCCTGCAGAAGCCAGTAGATGCTTGTGGGGTGGATGAGTGAAGGAATGAGTGAATGACAGCAGCACCCGCCCCACCTCCCTTAGACTCCTATCCGGAAAGAATCATTATCTTGACAATAACAGCCACATCAACCCTGGCATGGACTAAGGCCAGGAGAAGCCCAGCCCACTGAACACCAAGGGCCTCCTCAGAACCACAAAACTAGACAAGGAGGCCTAGGATTTATCTCCAGCTTCCTCCTTCCTCCCATTGTCCAGTCTGACTTCCTAGACCCCCAAGCCAAGGACCGCTTTGTTTGGAGGTCACTAAGGGCTGGGACCATGCAGAGGTAGAGAGAGGGAACAGGGGGCCCAGCTTCCCTCCTGGGAAAATGCTCCCTTCTGATCTCCCCCAGCAGCCCTCCCACTCTGAGCTCAGTTTCCTCAGACTTACTGAGGCCCCACTGCCCTGTGCCTGCCCCCAACCATCTCAAGAGTCTGATGGTCAAAGCCCCCTCTCCCCCACTTAAAGGAACCTGATAATTAGCTAAGGTGGTAGTAGGGAACAGTCCAGGAATTATTATGCCAAATAAATAATCAGGACTAATAAATTAGGGTGTTAAACAATGACATCCAGGAGCCGTTAGGGAGAGGGGTCAACTTACCTTTCCTTCCCAGGCACACAGAAAACTGAATACCACAAGACTGAGTCCACAAATCCCATAAGTACACTCCAAGGCCAGGACTCCAAGCCCTGTCTGGCAAGGCAGGTTTACAAGGAAGGAAGACCCCAGAAGGCAGGGGAAGGGTGGCATATATTAAATTGATCTGTAGTGGCTGGCTACAACAACACACCCCTCAGGGCCTCATCTTCCAGTAAAGTGGGAACTTAGTGGATGACCTTTCTCCTCCTTCTCTTCCTCTTTCTTTGAGCAACCAACACTAGACACTCTGATTGCCTCAGTGATATAAAATGCTCTAGGCATCTCACAATGGCTTTTCATTCTGTTTGTTTTGAGTTTAAACCAAAGAGTAGAGCTTTAACGTCTGGCTGGCGTGGTGAGAAGGGGAGGCCTGGATCATACTCTGAGTGTCTGCTTGACTGTCAGCTCCAAGTGCTCTGCTGATCGTGGAGCTACTCAGAGGCTCTGCTAGAGTCACCCAGCTAGAGGGTGGATGGGCAAGCACTCTAACTTGGTGATTCCTCTAATCTCCTGAACTTGATTCAATAAGACTTAATTCAACAATCATATAACTGGGGAAACTATTTTTCTCCCTTCGTTCTTCAAGAGCAAGGTCTTTGTCTTCACTTTAGGATGCTCTCTTTCCAGAGGTAAACTTTCTGCTTAGCTTTTGGGAGGCACAGTGGAAAGGGGCTATAATTCCAGGAGGTAGGTTTTTACTCAACCCCCATGGCTCCCTTCCACAGCCAAGAGCTGTGGCTGGAAAGGAGCTGCACTGTCAGGAACTACATCTCCCAGTCTCCTCTGCACCTATGTTGCCATGTGATCCTTTTTACCAATAGGAAGGCAGTGTGTCCTCTTCAGGACACCATGATTGGGAGCAGTTGGGATGGGCCATCCTCTTTGTCTTTCTTCTTCCTTTCTTGGGGATCCTTGGAAGCCAATAAAAATGGGAGGAACTACACCAAATACTGTGAGGAAAGCCACCCAACTTCCATGAGAAATTAACTGTTGTCCTGTTTACAGACTGAGACTCTAAGGTATAATTCTTTACAGCTCCAACACTGCCTTAGCCAATCAGGAGTCTTGGGTCCTCAGTTATTCCCAATCATGTCACCCACAACATTCTCCAGAATACTGGGAGAGGCCCCAGCAAAGGCTCAGATCATGAACTCTTTTTTTTTTTTTTTGTCAATCACGAGGCCTGAACTCTGGGCCTGGGCGCTGTCCCTCAGCTCTTCAGCTCAAGACTAGCACTCTACCACTTGAGCCACAGTGCCACTTCTGGCTTTTTCTGCTTATGTGGTGCTGAGGAAT
>NW_012267341.1:2998252-3037545 GCF_000151885.1 Dipodomys ordii
GCTGTCCCACAGCTCTTCAGCTCAAGGCTAGTTCTCTACCACTTGAGCCACAGTGCCACTTCTGGCTTTTTCTGCTTATGTGGTGCTGAGGAATTGAACCCAGGGCCTCATGCATGCAAGGTAAGCACTCTACCACTGAGCCACCTCCCCAGCCCACATCACAAACTTTTTACTGAGCTTGCTTGCCCAGTCCTGTCTTATCCAAGCTTACAGGTTTCCTAGCATTTCCATCACTTCTCCTTCACCCTCTTGCATACCTGTGAATCCCTGTCTTTCCTGCCTCGCATAGCCAGACTCTTCTCAAAGGAGTTGTCAACACTCTGGTCATCATGCTACACCTGGCCCCTCACTCGCTGCCAGTCTGGCCTCTATCCCAGCTACCCTGAGGAACAAGCCCAGCTAAGGACCTTGTCCTTTAGCACAGACATGGTTTAGAGTGCTGACTCCCCAGCTCCTCCATTCTCCATTCAGTAGTCACCCTTATCCCCAGGGGGATACATTCCAACACCCTCATTGGACACCTGAAGTATGGGGTCATTTCTGAACCCTGCCGGTGCTGTTTCCTATGCATACCCACTGATGCCAAATAGCCTATGAACTAGGCATAGTAAGAGATGAACAATAACTAATACTAGAACACTTATGATAAATATATTGTAATAAAAGTTGGGTGAATGTGGTCTCGCTGTCTCTCCCCAGATATTCTTATTTCATTACATCCACCCTTTGTGACGCTGTGAAATGACACACTTGAGGAAAGTACTTTATAGCTTCCCTTCAGCCAGCCTCACTACTCCAGTGGTTTGAGGCTACTATTAAATAAAAGAAAGGTTTTTTTGGAGCCAGGCTTCAGTGTTCACACCTATAATTCAAGCTACTCGGGAGGTGAGATCTGAGGACCACCAGCTGAAGCCAGCCTAAGCAGAAAAACCTGTGAGATTCTTAGGTCCGATTAATCCCCGAGAAACCAGAAGTGAAGCTGTGGCTCAAGTGGTAGAACACCAGCTTGAGTGAAAAAGCCAAGTAAGACCATGAGGCCTTGAGTTCAAACTCCAATGCGGGCATGTATGCGCACACACATGCACGAAGATGTGAAAATAAAAATTCTGCAACATAACCAACCGTTTTTGTGGCAGTCAACATACCAGGTAGGGAGATAGGCCTATGTCACCATGCTACTCAGAACCCCATGCAGTTAAAAACCTATGAACTGTGTATTACTAGAATTTTCCCTTCATCATCTTTAAACCATAGTTGACCACAGGCAATGGGGACTGTGGGTAACTGAAACATGTAAGGTGAGATCTCCATTAAGGGAAGAATACTGTCTTGTCTTAGAATACTTTGTGCTGTTGTAAGAGAAAATCCCATGGCAGGTGTGTTAATGAAGAAAAGAAATTTGTTTCTCAAGGTTCTGTATGATGGGAAGTCCAAGACCAAGGGACTGACAAATGGAAAAGGCCTGTGTGTTCCATCAACCCATGGCAAAACAAGGAAGGAGGTGAAAATCACCTTTTTAGCAGAGGTGCCTGAAGTCTCTGGAGCACTAACTCACTCCTCCATGACAGCACCGATCCATGGAAGACACAGCTGAATGACCCAATCACATGTTAAAGATTCTACCTCCTAATACCACAATGCAGTGAGTTTCAATAGGATTTTGGAGGTGACATTCAAACCATAGAATACATCAAGTAGTCATCTCTCAGGAGCAGCCTGGCACCCACCTGTTCCCTGTGACCCTCACTACTGCGTCAAAGGTCAGCTAGCTCTCGTCTAGAAAGTTTTGCAGAAACCTGCCACGTGCCAGACAATGTTCTAGTCAGGGATGCAGAAGAGGAAGGGGGAGAAAAGGAAAAAAAATATTTGAATTTAAGAAGCTTCTCATCCAGGCAAGCAGATCTCTTTTCTTATTTTCAGTAAAGGAAACTGAGGCTTAGAGAAGGTACCTATGTAAAATAACATAGCTGGTGTTCATCACTCTGCTTCTAGACTCAATGAGGAATCATCTGGAAAAGATGCTCGATGAATATGATGTACTTTGAGACAGATCAAACTTTAATACGAGCCTAACTCAATTCCCAAGCAGGGACAAAGAGAAGAGATGGAGCAATCCAGGCTTGGATTCTTTTCTACTGATTTTATTATCCGTAATATTCTAATTAAAAGTCAAGCACTCTCAATAATCCCCGTTGAGACCCAAGAAAATGTCTTGGTCCTAATTTTAGCTCCATGCAAAATAGTCCAACATCATATTAACCACAATTATTTGACCTTCAAAAAGGTCACTTGCTGTCTCTGTACTTCAGTTTCCCTTGTGTGCTGTGAGAGGACGAAGCCAGGTCTCTTGGGCTCCTTGCAGACTTCAAGGTATGATTCTAGAATATTCTCACTTGCTTTCTTGTACACCAGGAACTCTGCCTTGCCTTGACTTCCCTATTTCCCAGTGTCCTAAAAGTTATCATGTCCTTGCATGCCTGTGTGGTGTATCTTAAGAGCAACTCATTTATCTCTCTTAAGAACACCGGGAAGTGGGCATGATCATTGGATATCTGAGGGTAAATAGGACATAGGTGGCCAAACCAGAGTCAAGACCAATATAGTCAACTAGTCATGGTCTAGACCATGCTAGTCAAGCACAGATGGCAATGAACAACACTTACTCACACACATCAATCCCCCCCTCCTCTGCCCAAGGGAGGCTGACCAGAGACAGAAGTCTTCAGTATCTGGGCACCAAGAAACTTGAAAGTTCCTCATTTTTGCCATTGGAATTTCTTACTGCCCTCACCATACCAAGCAGCAACTTTCTTTGACTGGTAGAAGTGGACTTTGGTGCCCTGCTGAAACCAAAACCTCTGATCATTTTCCTCCCTTGCCAGACCTTTCTTCCCTTTGATGAATCCTACTTTGCTTTGCAAACCCAGTACAATCACAAGGAGCCAGCCGTAGGCTCTAGCTCTGGACCTCACTGCTACATAGAAGTTCATACTGTCACAATATTTATTGTAAAAAGATTCAACAAATAGAGCACTGGAGTGAGAGACCATCTGCATAAAAGAAGGAGAAAGAGGGTTAAAAAAAACCCTCCTAACTCAAGAAAATGGAAAACGCAGAGAGCATAACAGAGGGGAAGAAAGTCAATTAAATCATGATAATTACTTCCGCTGCGTGCCGAGAGCAGCATGAACATCTATTAATTAGGAGTTGCGTGTTCACTGTGGCTGTTTGACTTCCACGAGGCTGCCAGGGCGCTCCGTAATAACATGTTCCCAGAGAGCAAATGTGTGAAAATATTTTCACCCCAGCAATTAGCAGTTTTAAAGAACCAATACACAGCTTGGCACTGGTAGAGATCATGCCTGTAATCTTAGCTACTCAGGAAACTGAGATCTGAGGATCTTTGGTTCAAAGCCTACGTGGGGCAGAAAATTCCCTGAGATTCTTTTTTTTTTTTTCCCCCAGGGCTGAGGACTGAACCCAGGGCCTTGCGCATGCCGGGCGGGCGCCCTTCCACTGGGTTAAACCCCCAGCCCCCCTGAGATTCTTTTCTCCAATTAGCCAGCAAAAAGCTAGAAGTAGAGCTATGGCTCAAATGTTAGAGCACTAGCCTTAAGTGAAAAAGCTAACGGACAGTGCCTATGCCCTGAGTTCAAATCTCAGTAATGGCATATATGCACGCGTGCGCATATACACATGCATGCATGTGCACATGCGCACACGCACACACCAACACCAACACCATCATCAATAGCACCCTATAGCATGTTCTCTGAGCCCACTGTGAATGGCATGAACTGTATCAGTTTCTGTTGTCCCCAGTCCCCATCCCCTGTCCTTATAGCTACCAGGTCTTCCTTGCTTCTAATCAGCAGAACAAGAAGCTTGTCTAGGTGCAATTCTTCTGCACAGAGCAGGACCCAAGGGAGAACCCTGTAGGACTGTATCCTCTTGCCCCTGAATCATTCAAAACCAGCTCAAACCACTCGGGAGAAGAGCCTGTTGGGACCTAGGGACTAAGGTATGTTGAAGGAGGGATTTCAGTAGATCAGGACTCTACCCTTACATCCATTTTGAGACTAGTGAGTGTGGTAAACACCCAGAAAACCCAGTCAGGCAGAGGCCCACCAGCAGTATGTTTGCTGGTGGGGGACTGTCACACCATCAGGGTCAGGAAGAATATAAGAGATCACCTAGACCACTTGGAAAATGGGGAAACTGAAGCTTGGGAAAGTCAGGTGACCTGAGGTCTCTTCTACAGATATTACAGGCTAATCCCAGATACATTATATCACCTCATTATTTCGATGTACAGTAACTATTGCTATGCGGTATCCAGTCCACAAAAGAAAGTCAATGAATGAGAGTTTGCTTCCTCCTCCCTTGTTCTGTAAGGAAAAGGGTCCAATTCTGGCTGCCATGGCTACAAGCCCTCAGGGACTGGTAGGAGACATGAACAGAAGGCAGACAGGAGCCTGGGGTGCTCTAGAACTTTCTCACATGCAGCAGGCACTGGCCTCATGGGATAGAAGCAGGCAGCCAGGTCTTAGACAGACATAGGACACTGGGCCACCTGCCTGCCTGTGTTCCTCGGCTGCGAACAGAGAACTCAGGTGAGGATGGGCGGGGCACTCTGGCTATGTGGTGAGACTGAGCCAGGAAATCCTCTGGTCTGTTGGCTCCCGGCGCTCCTGGCTTGAGAGTGGGTGACAGAGGAAGGTGAGGGTCAGAGCTCTGGGAGGGCTGCATCCTGAAGGATATATGGAAATAGCGTGTGGGACCAGGGAGGGCTGTGTGGGCAGAACTGCTGCAGGAAAATGGGCCTTCCTGTCATTCACTGTCCCTTCTGCCCTGGCCAAGTTAAACACGCATCCGCCCACACTGTACATGTAACAAGTAGAAAAATTTGGATCTCTTGACCTTGCAGGCTACTGTACCTTTCCCTACTAATCTAAAACCAAACCAAAACAATAACAAAAAAATCCAGTTATAAAGCTAAAGGGAACAAATGCTCCCAGGCAGCCTGGAAAGGATCGGCCATCTGCCCACACGCTTCCTCTTCCTGAATGGCTAGTCTCAGCTGGGACCTCCTCTCTATCTGTTCAGGCTCTGGACAGTAGGAATAGCTGTGGGGAAGTCTGAGAATCCTGTTGGGCTGAAATTAAACAACACCATACTGGGAGACGTACCTGAACCAGAACATGCGAAGGTTTAGACGGGTAAGACTGCATTGCATCCAGCACAGGGGAATACTCAGGAGTTTGAGTCAAGGGTCAGTACAAGAAGCCTCTGGCACCATGGTAGTAGTCTGAGAAATCATTCACTTGCCCTTTACCACATGGCCTCACATGGCAGAGTGGCTTGACCATGTGACTTGCTTTGGCCAATGGGATGTCACAACAGAGGCATGCCTGTACCCTTGCCCACTGATGGATTGCTATCAGAACAAGGTCTCAGTAGCTACGGGCCTTCAGCCTGGACCCTAGAATAAATAGGCATAGAACACAGCTCCTGATCCAGAGAAGAGAGACATGGATAAAATTCAAAAACAAACTGCAACCAAGGCTTGGACCCCAAAGCATGGAGTTTAGGCCAGACCTGCCACTTTGCAGCCAACTGACAACTCTTGAATATGAGAAGAAATGTCTCTTAAAGCCACTGGACTTTGGAGTCTTTTGCTCTGTGGTACCATTTTGGTGACAAGAAATACAACTCTCACTTTACTCTGATAAAGACAAGACTCGGTGGATTCTTCCAGCTCATCATGCGTACAGACAGCAAGCCCAGGGCTGGATCCTAGTACAGCCCGTTGGGTCATGCCCTGCACAGCCTGTCCAGCATGCTGATCTAGCAGTGCTGGGTGCAATGCCAGCTTGAGACCGACCACCTCCAGCTTACACCTCCTTGAGAGCAATCATAGACCTGCGATGATGCCCTGGGTACTTGCTGACGTAGCCTTGGCCCTGAGCCCAGCTAGCCACAGACTTCCTGCCCCAAAGATCACCTTTACCCCAACTGGATATCCTCTCACCTCCATGGCAGGTACAGAACAGAATTGAAAAAGGGGAAGAGAGAGAAGACATCAGTCCCTTGAAGGGCAATGCTGTCACCTTGAAGCTCACCCCTTGTAGCAGCTCTCCCAAGAATCCACACTCACTCCCATGGCAGGCAGAATCCAATGGAGTTAGAGCAAGGAGGGGACAGGAGTGCCAGACAGCAGTGGCTTCTTCTTGCCTCATTCCCAAAGTGATCCTCAGGCGATTGGCCTGCCTGCTCCACATGAAAGCCCAGCAGGCAGACCCTTGTAGGCCCCCATCTTTGACAAATCAACCATGGCTCATAAGTTGTAAGTGGCTCAATAAGATGAATAAAACAATGGCCAAAAGAATAGATGTGTGATTACCGCCAGCTTCCCGCAAGACTGGTCCTCCTAGGGGGCCTTTCCCCTCCAAACCCTAGTACTAACTCCAGCACATGAAACAAATAGAAAGTGTTGAGTGGATGAGCTGTCCTGGGTCCAGGGCCTCAGTTTCTGCATCTTTAAAATGGGCCAGTTGCTAAGAGTGTGTGGGAGCACAACACAGTTAGCGAATAAATGAATAAGCAAATTCTAGACATGCATCTGTGCACAGTCAAGTGTGCTGTAAGGCCTACGGCTTTCACTGGGGATATAGCAGGGGACAAATGGTGCTTTAGTGAAATCACCGTGATGGGAGCTGACCGTTGTCTTGCTTTACGGGAAGAAAAAAAAAAAGCACATCTGTCTTCTGCAACAGGAAGAAGTTGGCACCAGATGCAGACGTCAATCTTAACTTTAAACAGTTTTATTGGTAAAGGAAACGAAGTCTGGGAACCTCCACCCGGGTGCTCTGAGAAACGGCCCAGACAATGCGGGATTTTTCCAACCAACAATGAAGAATTAAACCGCCAGAGGAGTCCTTTTGGCTTTTGTCTGTTTTTTATTTCACGTTTCCTTTGAAAACACAGCCTTGCTGCTTTGTACAGCGTACTGATCTCTGAAGGGCCTGTTTCCAAGGGTCCTGTTCCCAGGGTCTCTGTGCCCTGGAGTTTTATTCTCATGCCTTGGCCCCCGTGTTGTGTGCAGACTTGCCCCCCAAGTCTGGGAGTGGTTAGATTCAGTACAGACAGGGTCCCCCGGGGAGGGGTCTGTGCCACCCAGCTCATCCCAAGTCAGTCCGAAGGTGACCATGGTCCATGTTCTCCTTTCTGGGCATGTCTTATGTGGGGTTTTGCTTACATTGCAAAATCACAGCATCTGAGCCATGTCATGGCCATGCACACATCTCGGACCCTAGAACTGTCAGTGGTTGTGGGACTCCCATGTTTAGCCTCATTTAGAGACACCAAGCATTTTGTTCTGTATTGCAGAGCAAAGGGAGACACAACGCCATTTCTTGGAGGTCTGACTTCCAGCAGGGTCTGCTGGGTGGAAACCTGCAGGGTCCTTCATCAGCTGCTCCTGCAAATGAGAAAAACTGAGTCTGGGTCCAGACCTTGCCTTGGGCTCACAAGTGTCATGCAGAGAGCACTCTTCCAGGCACTTTATGTATATTGTCCTACTAAACTGCAAGTATGGACTGTAATCATCACCTTCTTATGTGGAAACTGAGGCTCAGAGAAGCTCTGGGACTTGCCCAGAATCACACAGTTATCAATAAGCCTGGATTCTACAATACCAGCTTAAAGCCTGCTTCTACTTTGTCCAGAGTCATGGCCTGGACCGGTCCCTCCCATGGGGTTCCACTTGGCCTATCTCTGCTCAGCGTCCTCTCTCTGAAAAGCGGCTCACTTGGCTGGTTCCTAGTCTTGCAGGAGGTTGAAGGGCTGGCTGTAGGATATCAAGTCCTGTCTCCTAGGAGAGCTGGGATCTGAGTACAGGGCCGGTGCTCAGTGCAGTGTAGTGAGGGACCTGTGAGGCCAGCAAATTGTACCATGCATGAGACATTCATTTCTATCAAAGAATGTGAGTCCTGTATACTTGTGTGTGTGTGTGTGTGTGTGTGTGTGTGTGTGTGTACAGACATACATGTGCACTGAAACCCCAAGAGCCCTGCTAGTCCTGGAGCAGTAGCAGCATGGGCTGGAAGCTTCCCAGGGCTAAGATGCCAGCAGCCTCTCTTGTCCCTGAAGTGACAATACACATTGTGGTGGGGTGGGGGACCAAGTGATGTGAACCCCCAGGATTTACTCCCTACCTCTGAGGTGTGCAACAGGTTAGTTCCACAGGGTGCAAGTACCAAAGTAATGTTCTGACTTCAAACTCTAACATGATTCTTGCCTTAGGTCTTGCATAATAGAATCAGATTTTATCTTACAGGCATGCACAATATACCACTGCCCAAATCTGACCAGAGACCTGGAGACCTGGGCCTGCCTAACCTCAGGATGCTGGCCTTATCTAATTGCCTCCCTGCCATGGCTGGGAAAGCTGGCTCCACCTCCTCTCCAGACAAACCTCTGTCTCTCTGCCACAAACCAATTAAGGGTGACGCTCTGTGAAGATGGGCCCACCGCCATCAGCGCTTGCCTGTCCCACCCCTGTGTTCCAACACAGCACATGGCGTTCTTCTGTGACTCTGGCTGTCTGTTGCGGACAGAGGAAGAGCCCTTTAGTTTAATTAAGCATAGCATCTGTCCTGCTTCATGTGTAGAGCACGAGAGGAAGGAAAGGGCATGAGTTAGTAACATCCCCAAACCAAGCGCCAAACATGCACCAGACAGCTCACTAGCAAATTCCAAGCTCACATTATCTTTGCTGTAACTCTAGCAGGGTTTGGAGGCCCAGAATGGGTAAGTCATTTGTCCAAGGACACAGAGCCAGGAAATGGCCAGGCTGGAATCTGAACCCAGTCCTGCAGATCAGCAAAGTGCATATTTGTCCTGGTTGAGCCTATCTGGCCAAGCGGGGGAGGGGGTGGAGGCAGGAGAAGCCACTGGCTTAGTGGCTGAGCTGGGGGAGACGGAGAAGACTTGCTGTGATGAGAGTTATGAGATGGGAACCTAGAGGATGTTTTCACCAAGGGCAGCATGGAGAGGAAGGCTGGTGCTAACACATGGTGCTGCTGGCCCTTCCCACTCACATGGTTGGCCAGGACAGGTGTCCTGCACAGTGAGCTGCCCCTTCTGTTCTCTTGTGGGCATCCTGATTTCTCTGCAGCAGCCATGTTCAGTGAAGGGCTTGTCAGTCATCCAGATACTACTGAGGCTAACCCAGAGCAAGCATCTGCAGAGCCCTGTAACTGCACTCGCAGCTCAGAGGTGTGTTAAATGCATAAGCACGGTGCATGCCACAGGGTAGTTCATTGTGAGAATGCACCAATTGTGTGTGGATTTCTGATTCTTCCTCTAAGGCTGGTTGCAGAGTCTATCTTCTCACTCTCCCCCCCACCTCTCTGTACGTGCACGTGTGTGTGTGTGTGTGTGTGTGTGTGTGTGTGTGTGTGTCTGTCTGTCTGTCTGTCTGTCTCAATACTGGGCTTTATGCTGTCACTTGACTTTTCCTTTCAAGGCTGGTGTGCTACTACTTGAGCCACACTTTCACTTCCAGCTTTTTGGTATTTAACTAGCATTAGAGTCTTTTCTGCCTGGGCTGGTTTCCTCCATCAGCAATCCTTAGATCTCAGACTCCTGAGTAGCTGGGATTACAGGTGTGAGCCATTAGCTACTGGCACTTGCCCTCTCTCTCTCTCTCTCTCTCTCTCCCCCCCCTTCTCTCCTCTCTCCCTCTCTCTCTAAATTGTGCTAAGAGACCAATGGAGGGAAGGAAAAACCCAAACCATTGACTTACAGCAACAAAAGTTAACACAGACTCACTTTCCCAGAGCAACCAGATCAAACAACTGTGTCTCCAGGAAGGCATGCACACACGTGTGTGTTTGCACATATACACATATTTAAAACTCTAATTATGGATCATGGAGGTGAAGAAAAAGAACAAGAAGCCTGTTATTATTTGGAATAAGTCACATATTAGCCAAATTCTTTAATTATAAATGCCTTGTGGGTAATAGTAAGGAAATGACAATTAATTCAATCCACATTTGCCTGTTCTTAAATGAAGGCAAGCAGTATATACAGAAGGAAATGGAAACTGGGACTCAAACATAGCAGCACTGTTCCACTAACCCAAAGGGAGCCACAACTATGAATGAATGATAGAGTCGCTGTGTGTCCACACAAATAGGTTCACTAGCCATAAAAGGCAATGAGTTCTGTGCCCGAGTGATCTAACACATGACACTAAGAGAAAGGAAGCAGACACAGGGGACCCCCCTCATCTCCTCTGATGCAGTTTATGTGAAATGTCCAGAACAGTAAATGCTCAGAGAAGGGAGGCAGATTGTGGCTGCAAGGGGCTGGGAGTGAGGAGATATAGCTCGTTGGCTCTGGGTTTTGTTTTGGGGTGGTAAAAATGTTTCAGAACTAGAGAGAAGTGGTAGTTGGTTGTTCAGTATAGGTGATGAACACCAGTGGATTGTTCATGAAAAATAGTTGACCTTAGCCAGGCGCTGATGGCTCATACCTGTAGTCCTAGCTATTCAGGAGGTTGAGATATAAGGATCACAGTTTAAAGCCAGCCCAGTCAGAAAAGTCCATGAGACTTTTATCTCCAATTAACTACCAAAAAAGCCAGAAGGAGAGCTGGGGCTCAAGTGGTAGAGCACTAGCCTTCAGCAACAACAACAACAACAACAAACTCAGGGAGAGTGCTCAGGCCCTGAGTTCAAGCTCAGAATCTGAATGCACACACACACACACACACACACACATCCTCACACGCACGCACACGCACGCGCGCACACACACACACACACACACACGTACACTCAGAAATGCACCACTTCATCTTACAGGATGACTTACATCAATAAATTATTTTTTTGCAAAAAGAAAACGATCATTAGGAGAGCCCGAATTTTCCTAATGATATGAGAGGAGCCTAGTTCTATGTTGGCTCTACCACTTACCCTGTGACCTGTGGCAGTCACTTTGTGACTCAGTTTCCCCCTATCAAGGGGGGTTTCTCTAGGCCAGGTGAGACTACAGAAGTGCCAGGTGAGGAAGTGATTTTGAATATATCAGCTGCCATGAACCAGCAGACACTGAGAGCCAATGGGCTGTTGATGTGCTGAATGCTTTTTCTTGTGGATCTCAATGAATCCTCACAACAGCCTGCTTTACAGAAGAGGAGGCTGTGGCTAAGAAAAATGCAGGGGAGAGGTGGGGTTCAGCCCAAGCTGCACTTCATACCACTCTGCTTGCCCCTAGCATAATCATTACCACTGCTCACAATGGTATTGAGCATCTCCAGATAAACATACCAGGTACCAATTCTTCAAGATTTGGTGACCTGCCTCAGCTCCACACCAATAATTGACACCAAGCAAGAAGCTGAACAATATGCCCCAAATCTGTGATCCTGTAGTTTTTGCATCCATAGATCTGTAGTTCTTATCCATGGACCTATGGCTCTGCATCCATGGCTTATGGCTCTTTGCATCCATGATCCTGTGGTTCTCTGCATCCATGGACCTGGAGCTCTTGGTATCCATGGACCTGTGGCTCTTTGCATCGATGGACTTATGGTTCTCTGCATCCATGAACCTGTGGCTCTGCATCCATAGACATATGGTTCTCTGCATCCATGGACCTGAGGCTCACTGAATCCTTGGACCTGTGGTTCTCTGTATCCATGGACCTGAGGTTCACTGAACACATGAACATGAGAGGGTCACTGAATCCATGGATCTTAGGCTCCCTAAACTCATAGACCTGAGAGACTCACTGAATCCATTGACCTGTGGTTATCTTGATCCATGGACCTGAGGGTCACTGAATCTATGGACCTGTGGTTCTCTGCATCCATGAACCTGTGGTTTTCATCCATGGACCTGTGACTTTACTTCTGAAATGGCTTTTTCCAGAGTCCTTGGCACACACAAATATGAGTTTCCCTGACACTGTACTTCAGATTCAAGTTCTTTTGTTACAAGAGCCTCACTTACACAGTCTCCATGTGCTCCATTCCATGTGGGTCCTGGGGGGATGCAGAACTGAATGGGCCTAGGTCCTGGTTTCAGAGAACTCACACTAGAGACACAGAGGAAAGAAGCTGGGACTCCCAAGCATGACCAAATCAGTGACAGATGTTTATATGGCTGTGACAGGACTCCTGGGAGACCCATAGTACAATGATAAGAAGAAAAAAAAAAGGCTGGGAAGGTGGCTCAGGGGTAGAGCGCTTGCCTTGCATGCATGAGGCCCTGGGTTCGATTCCTCAGCACCACAGAAGCAGAAAAAAAAAAGCCGGAAGTGGCGCTGTGGCTCAAGTGGTAGAACGCTAGCCTTGAGCTGAAGAGCTGAGGGACAGTGCCCAGGCCCAGAGTTCAGGCCCCATGACCGGACATACACACACACACACACACATGCACGCACGCACGCACGCACACACACACAGAGTCAGTTCTTAAATCAACTTCTGCCATGCCTGTGCTGTGTGGCCTTGGGAAGTCACCTAACCTTTCTGTGTCTCAGTTAGAACATGTAGCAAATTGTTCCTGCCTCAACAGGTTAGGCAGAAGAATAAATAACCCAGGAGTTGGGAAATGTTTAGAACGAGGCCTGCTATCCAATTGGCACTGGCTCTCATGACCAAGATTGCGGTGTCCAAGCAAGCTCAGACTTCCAAAGGAGTTAAGATACTAAATTCAAGGTCATTTGGCAGGGCTGAAGTATAATGTATAGCAGAATATATGCCTAGCATCTGCAAAGCTCTGGGTTCAGATCCCTACACCTGCCAGAGAAAATAAAGAATAAACATAATCAGTGCAAATGTTCTAGTCCTGTTTTCAAGCCAGTGTGGAAATGCGAGTCTCCCATTGACCTAGGCAACTGGCCATTACTACACACCCTGGCCAGCAAGAGGGAACAGAGGCTATCTGAAAATCCAGATCCACTGGGAGTATATCAATTTCCAGGAAATGTCAAATGATATCCTCCTCCTCACACAGCTGCCAGACCCCAGGGAGTCATTTCAGGTTCAAATTGGTTTTTAATCCCAAGAGATTGCAGCTCCCTGGTCCTTCCCTGGGTCCCCACCCTTAAGAGCATTAGAGGACGCTTTAGACAATGTGACTCACTCCCACGGGTTGTCCTCTTCTAGGTCCTTCGGTACAAAGAGCCCTCTTCACATAGAGTGGGATTTTCTCATCAATTTCCTGTCTCTTCCTGTGCTAGATAGATCTGCCCATCACCATAGCTATCCATCACCCAAGTTATGAGCACCTTCCAGGGGCAGGTGCTAGAGCAACAGTCCCCTTTTGTCTCTTCTACTAGCTGTGTTGCTTTCATTGAGTCACTCCATCTCTCTGAGTCTCTGAGGCCCTTATCTATAAAATGGCAATGATCTCACTTTCCCCTGGGTTATTACAGCAGCAATATGCATTCATATGAAGCCCCTGGCACATGCTGGGACTTAGAAAAAAATCAAACCGAAGCTGCCTCAATTATTAAGATGCCTTCTCTTTCTGGACCCATTCCTAGCTCAGACTTGTGGGTAGCTACTTCTGAGGTCCATAGGCCTGCAATCAGCATTTCAGGGGGCCTCTCTACTCTGAACCAGCCCAGCCCTACCAGGTCCCTGGTCCCTTGAGCCACTAGAGGCCAGTCTCATCTTCCTGCCCCACTGTAGGCCCCTCTGGATCTGACAACCACATCAGCCCTCATCAACTTTCCCCCTGGGCCCCAAACTCACCTGAACAGCTGGGCTATACCCAATCTACTGATGGGGAGACCTGTGCTCAAAGGGAGTGAAAGACTGACTGGCGAGCAAAGATAGAAACTCAGGTGTGAATGCCAAGCTCTCTTTTTGGAAGTCTAGAGAGCCAGTGTTCCCCACCTGATTTGTTCCTCATCCTCTCATGACTTTCCAGTAGCCAAAGCTCTGCCAGCTATCTGCTTTCATTGTCTGTACCCACCCCAGTCCTTACTAGGTATTTTTCTTTCCAATGACTTAAAAACAACTCCTCGTTTCTTTTCAAATGCATCCTTATTTCAACACAGTATCCAGGAAATCACAGGCCCGGCGTGCTAAATATATTTTGTCAAATACTCTGTTCAGACAGCTCCCTAACCATCAAAATGAGAAGTGTTCCAGTTCACGTGAGTTTCACCTAAAACTGTCTGCCACCACATGCCGCTCATGGCGGATGTACTTCCCGCTCCGGAGGTGTAGAAGGAGCCAGCCTTGCAAAGTTATGTTTGATTTAGATCTGCCAAAGCCTTCTTCTTAGATTATTCGACCCATGTTCCAACAATTGTTGGAGAGAGTCTCCGGAATTATAAGTGTTCCTTCAGCCCCAAGAGAAGTTTCGACAGATTTTTTTTTTTATAGTAGGACAAATGACATTGGAAGTAGAGCTGTCACCATTTTCGTAAGCCATCCAAGCAAGTTCGAGGTTGTCCAACACAGATGCCACCAGTGATGGGTGCTATGCAGCCACACTCCTTAGGCTGAACCTTGGCATATGGGATCATTGCTCTTCCTCTAATAGGCCTTTAAAGTTTAGCTACAGTCAGTTAATAGAGCAGCATCTATCCACCTTCATGGGCCCTTTCCTCAGTACTTTGTACCCAACAGGCTCTTAATAATTGTTGATAAGTTTCCCATAGACTTAGCTTCACAAAGCACAGCAGTGCGTGAAGGATGAAACAGGATCAGGCCACCTCTGATTGTGACCTTATTTGGAAAAAGAATCTGCAGCATGGCTAGTGAAGATGAGGTCAGTGTGGATGAGGAGGGGCCCCAAATCTCATGACTCTCCCAACTAGAACAGAGACCTAGAGAGGTAGAGAGATGGACAGACACACAGGAGGAAATGGCCACATGACTGGATATAAGCCAAGCCATGTGCAGAGCAGGGCAGGGGGGGCGGGGAAGGGGATTGGGGTGTGGGGGAAGGAGGATTGTGCAGCACACACCAGAAGCTAGGAGAAGAATGAGGGGATTCATCCTTCCAGCATTCAGAGGAAATGGGATCCCAGCAAGCATCCTGATGGTACTTTAAGCTGCCTCATGTAATTTCTTTAGTACAACCTCAGGAAACTAACACAGAAGGTAGGTACAGAAGCCCAGAAAAAAACAAGAGACAGAGCTGAGTGCCTACAAGTAGTTCATCTCAGAACTGGGACTAGAATTCAACTCCCTGGCCTGGGACTCGATAGCCACTGAAAGGACCCACTAGAAGCTTCCACAGGAGGGAGGCACTCAGGGAGGCCCCAGATTCTTTTCTGGATCCCAGCCTTCCTGACTCTTAACCACATTGGAAAAGTCTCTAGGCCTGGATGGTCCTCAATAGGAACAGCTTTTTGTAGACTTCTACATCCCCAAGCGCCATATAAGAGGCCAGAAATGCCATCTGCCATTAGCCAAGTCCCCCTGTGTGTTCTTGCCTGGCTTTCCAGACACATGCGCACATGTGCCGTTCCTCACTGACAGATAACCAGGACAGACAGCCAGCTCTGCTCCAGCCCTGGGTAGCAGGACCCATTCCCACTAACAAGCCAGGCTCCATGCCCGCAGCCACTCCCAGTGTCCCCTTCTGGGGGGGACCACAGCAATGTTGTTGCTGAAGGCAGCCAACCTCGAGGTCTACTATTTCTCCATAAACTGATTTCTCCCCCTGCTTCTTCCCAGGCCCTCCCCAGGGCTGGATTGCAGCTTGCCTCACTTAAACGCCCTGTTCTGTTTTTATAGCTCGAACCTCCAATCCCAGGATCATTAGCGGGTGGGGGGGCAGGGAGGGAGGGGAGAGTTTCTCTTGATTTCTCCTCTCCCTTCTCCTCCTTGTTCCCTCCTCAGAAATGCTATCCAGTTGTTGTTTTAGGCTGGGGTTTATAGAGAGCCTTTGGACTTGAAAGAAAAATGTAGATCCAAGACCTTAAGGATAAACATACCATGGCGAGCACATAGCTACCACAGGCAGCCCCAGACCCCAGCCCACAATGAATCACTCACCCACAGCTCACTGGCCCCCAAAGCTTCACTAAAGGGACTCAGAGCCAGCTTCAAGCTGAATGGAGAAGGTAGAGCAGCCCCTCTCTTCCCACCTCCCTCTCATTCACAAAGGCTTGTTGAACCATTGCTGGTACCAACTTTGTGCCTGTACTCTCCTTCTACAGAACTAAAAAACCTAACGTGGCCCTGGAGTATGGCCTTAAAAGAGTTCACCAGCTCCAAGCAGAAACCAAGAAGTAAAAATGAGACAAATAGCAATAGATAAAGATCATGCAGCAGGCAGGTTCTGTGTACTGGTAAAATCCTGTTCTTATTGTCAGGACTAACTTAGTAAATGCGGGTCCAATTTCCATCTGAACCCAGAATGGCTTCATCGTTCAGGCTCATCTCACTAGTTTTCTTTCCCTATTCTCTTCATTTCCATCATATTTTGTTTTCTTAGCAGGCCTAATAATTCCCTAGGTACTCTTGTGACTCAAAGTCTGGGAGCCTCTAGGCATTTCTGTCCTGTTGTCTTCTGCATCTGCTACCTCCTTTCACACAAGTGTCCCTGCTTTGCTGTGTCTTTCTATTGCCTGGATCACATGTTCCAGTCTTCCATCTCTTCAATCCATCTTTTATCCCTCATCAGGGCCAGATCCTGAGGTCCCTGGCCTGATCCCAGACCTTCAAAGGTTACTCATGGCAGAACAGTAACATCCAAGTTCAGCTTTTGAGAACTTCCACAGCCACACTGTGATCTGCCTTTCCAACTTAATATTCTCTACATCCTTACATGCCCCCACCCCCACCCCGAGTGACCACCAAAAGGGTAATTCCTTCTTTGCTGAAAATACATACCTGTGTATTCTCATGTGCAAGCTTTGGCTTGAGTGGCTCTGAGTTAAAGTACCAACAGTGATCTGAACAAAGCAGTATGAAATGAAGTTTGAGCAGCCTCAGGAGGCTGCCCAGGAAAGCCTTTGTACACTTTCTTCCCTGCTTTCTTTTCCCTCCCAGCATTAGGGGGACCAGTCTCAACAAACTGAGGTTTCCTACGGAGAGGCTAGATGCCCTGGGTCCCACCCATAGCCTCTACTACCTGCTGCCATAGCCCTGTCTCCCAAGGTCCATAAGCCCTTCTCTGTGGTGTGACAAAAGCAGGATATGTGCATCCATGTGTATGTATACATGAATATGTGTGTATATATCCATGAGTGTATGCATATGTGGCCATATACACATGTGTATTGTGTATCCATACGTCCTGTGTATACATGCATACACACATGTACAGGTACAACACGTGTGCATGTGTCCTTGTGAATATGTACTTGTGTGTGTACCACCCCGCCCCTTCCAGCCTTGACTTCTGTCTTCCACACTCCTCTGGTCTCAACCTCCACTCTTGCTCCCCTAATTCATTCTCTATACAGCAGCCAGGGGATTTATTTAAAATGCAAATGAGAGCCTGGAGCACCACTGCTTTAAACCTTCTGAAGGTTTCTCCCTGCTTAGAATAAAATCCAAAGTCTTCGAGGCCCTGGAGCCCCATGTCCATCCGTCTTCTCCCTGAGCACCACCCCTTCTCAGAGCCTCTGTGATTGCTTCTCCCTGTCCTGCACCACCCATCAAACACCTCGAGGCTCCAACTCTACCATCAATGCTCCCCTTTAAGGGCTCCTCAGCCCCCCCACTAAAGGAAGCACACCCTGGCATTCTCTAATGCTGACAGCTGGAACCATGGTTGTTCCATTCCTCAGGCCAGATACTGAGGTGTGGAGCAGGCTGGGAACTGCGCAGAGCTTGCTGGGAGACAGAGCTGGCATAACAACCTGGCAGGAAAAGGTCTTCAGCGCTTAACCACAGCCTGAAGCACCTCTGACCCCTGCAAAGACTTTCTCCTTCTCTCCCACAATCCTGCACCAAGGCCATCAAGAGGCTGTGGTATCTCTGGGGGCAGGTCCCCACTGACAGACAGACCACACCTGTAAGCAAAGGAAACACATGGAACGCATGGTCGAGTGAGAGCTACAGAAAGGACAAACTGGGACAGACTGCAAAGTCACAGCATGTTCTGTAGAAGATGCAAAGAGGAGCTAACACTGTGGCATAACACTGTGGTCAGATATTTTTGCTCAGTGAAAATCTTTCAAGAGTGATATGGATTAATTTGTCATCTGAGCATTGGCAGTTTCTAAGTATGCGCATACACATGCACAAACACGCTACACACATATCGTTACAATAAAGCTCTGTGTCCTAGGTCCCACAGTCCCAGCAATTCTTATTTTGAAGCTTCTTCAAAATAAACAATAATTTTCCAAGTGCCAATGGCTTGTGCCTGCAATTCTAGCTACTCAGGAAGCTAAGACCTGAAAGATGGAGGTTTGAACTCAGCCTGGGTAGAAACAAGACTCCATCTCCAAATAATCAGCAAAAGCCAAGTTGATGATGTGGCTGTAAGTAAGCAAGCAAGCTAAGCAAGCTTGAGGCACCCAGTTCAAGCCCCAGCACTGACAATTAATCAATTCATTACTTAAATATGATACATAAAGAATCAGACTAAGAGTAAAGAGATGCGGAGTCTGACTTGCTTCTGCCTTTGTTACACAGGCAGCCTTGGGCTATAGACCAGGCCCCTGGTGCTTCTCACAGTTTTTGTATAGCAGAGTCTTTGTGTCCATTGGCCTGTTCCCAGGAGACAAGCATCAGAGCTAACACTGAGCCTCTGTGGGGGTAATCTCTTCAGCTGACCACCCCCCCTCTACCTTAACTCACATCCCCAGGGTCCCCAGAGATGACCTGAGAAGTTCCTACCCTGCTTTCCAAGTCCTGAGATGTTTCTTTCCCAGACAGGGAGCCACAAGGGACCTGGGGGAAATCTGATCTAGAAATTTCTACGGACAAGTGCCATCCAGAGTCCTGCTGGGGGAGCGGGGAAAGAGGCTTTTCAGAGAACAGATGCAAAGGAGCCAAGCTTCCCATTGTTACCTACGTACAAGGACTTGGGAAGGCTGTGGGCTGGGGACCTGCCCCCCATTGACACAAGAGCAAACCTGGATGGACCGGGTCCTGGCCACTGTCATCAAACGGCCCATCAGTTGATCACAGGACCTGACCTGAGGGCATCATTAGAATTCAAGTGAACCAGAAAGAGATTCTGAATCCCAGGTTTGCCAGATCCACAGCTCTAACCATTTCTCCATCATTGAAAAGGAGGGCTGTAATCCCCACAGGGACGAGCTGAGTCTCATTGAGCGTGTGTCCTCATGAGGCTACAGAGATGGGGAAGAGAACTCTGGCTCAGCAGTCTCCCTTATACTGTTCCAATGAGAGTCAGGGATGGCATCTGTGAATGCAGCCTGCCTGGATTCGAACCCCACCCAAGCAAGGAGCATCACTCCTTGTGCCTCAGCTTCCCCTTCTTGGAAGAAGGAAACATAGTGTACCTAATTCATGGGGGCTGTGACCATTTACATCACCACGGGCACATAATAAACACTCAATAAATTGATTTGGTAAACATTTCTGGGCACTGCACCCGTCTGGTCTCCCCAGCAGTGCTTCCTGCCATGCCCAGCACCTGTTGGCTCCATGGTGTCTCCTCCCCTGAGGGGCAAATCAAGGCTGTGGGGTTGAACGGAGGAGAGACAAGAATCCACAGGAGGAATGAGCTGGTGGATCCAACAATGTTCAGTCTGAGTCCCTACTGTGTTGGGGTGCTGTTTTGGGGTTGTCATGTAGAAGCATGGACATAAGAAGCACAAGGGTAATGAAATATTCTAAAGGTAGCTGGGAAGGGGAAGACAGAGGCTGGGGGTGGGGGGAGACAGGCAGGGCAAATGGCTTTCCCCACCAGACCGGTTTAGTCCAGTTTCCCAAGGAGACAAGGGTTCAGGAAAGGTCTAGGGGCAGGCAGAGGAATGTCGAGGGCCCCTGGGGAGGCGCAGAGGGGCTGCAGTCACACAAGCCTTCCATTGTGTCCCCTCCACCCACAGCAGCCACTCTCTAGGGAGATCCTAGGAGAACAAAGCCATGGAGGGCAAGGGTGATGGGGAAGGAGGCCTGGCTGGGACAGAGGCTGGGAGAGGGGGCAGGGGTGGGGTGGGGGGAGCAGGGTTAAGTCCAAGGAGATACAGCCTCAGTTCCCTTGGCAGTCCCTACCACCCCACCCCCATCCCCATCTCAATTCAATAAGGAAGGTCAGGAGACCAAGAAAGGCACAAGGCCGCCAAGCTGGATGGGCTGAATAAAACCCCTTTATTTGACTTAATACTCCTTAAATGCACAAACATGAAATCCTAAACCCTCCCCTTATTTCTTTTGGATGTGGTTTGTGTCTGGCAGAGCTTTCCAACTCCCACCCAAGCGCCTGACCAAAATTATACCAGCTTCCTGCTGAACTCTCTTGTTCCATGGACTCCTGCTAGGTTCAGCCTAAGCTCCAGGACGCCCAGGAGATCATGGCAGGCCTCCTGGAGCAGCAGACACTAACTGTGGGCCAGTGTGGCTGGGCCAGGGTCTGGGATGAACAGGACAGTGTGCCAAGGTAGTGACCAGGCTGAGAAGGCTTGCTCCGAAGCCTCCCTGGACCTACAGTTTCCAGAGACCCTGGCAAGTGGCCTGACCCAGAGGAGCTTTGCCGTTCCCATCTGTTGTGCAAGGGCAGTGACGACAAGATACTTGTCACAGGGCTGCTGTGGACTCAGCCCTGAATGACTGACCCAAACCACCATTACTAGGAGGCTAATGATGGCCCCGTGTACAGAACGGCCCTCAGCAACAGAGGGTGACTTCCCAGGAGCCTATGTGAGCGGGTACTCTGCCCTTCTGGAGGGTTCTGTGCCCTTCTGGCCCTCCTAGGTAACAGCCAGCCACTGGGCCCACAGGGAGACCACTCAAAGTGCCATTCTCGAAGTAGGCACCAACTCCCATGGTATCTGGGAGTTGCTGGCTTACTCCAGGTTCAATGGGCTCCTTTGTGCAGAACTTACCAGGGTCTTTATTCTGCCCCATGTGCACCCTGAATTCCCAGAATTCCTGATGGTTTCTAGACTTCCCTGGGTCTCCCACTTAGGGAAAGGTGAGATGTTATCTCAGATTGGGTATGAGTGTGTTCTCAATTCCCCATCTCTCTAACACATACTTCCCGGTCTTTGTGAGCCCTCCTTGTCTTTTGCACTTGGGACACCATCCCTGGGAATAGCATCCTGTCAGGCTCTGCACGGCCCTGCACTGGGCACTCGGGTAGTGTCAGGATGATGGAGCACTTGGCAAGTCCTTAAGAATCTCATCTGGGAGATGTTTGCTACAGCTGTGTGGGCCTCCCCTCTACCTTCATTTCATCCCAGATGTTCAGACACACAGCCTTTCCATCCATCATCCCTCACAGCCACCAAGTCCCCACAGTGTTACCTTCCAAGCTCTCAAAGCAAGAAGGAAAACTATGATAGTCATGGAGTTGGGAGTCCCACCCTCTGAGCCCCACCTGGCCCCTAATCCATCCTTTTACTACTCCCTGCCCCATCCTCCACCAGCTGAGACAGGGTCAAATGTCCATTGATTGCCTTGTGAGCTCACTAGTGTGTGCCTTTGCAGAAGCAGCCTCTTGGTTCTCATCTGCATAGTGGAGTCCTGTTCTATCTGCCGTTTCTGGGCTGTTGTATAAGAAATGAGATAATTACCAGGTACCAGTGGCTCACTCCTGTGTTCCTAGCTACTGAGGAAGCTGAGATCTGAGGGTCATGGTTAAAAGCCAGCCCTAGCAGGAAAGTCCATGAGACTCTTATCCCCAATTAACCAACAAAAATAAAAATGAAAACCAAAGCTGGAAGTGAAGCTGTGGTTCCAGTGGTAGAGTGCTAGTCTTGATGAAAAAAAAAAAAAACAACTCATAGACAGTACTCAGGTCTATTCAAATTCCAAAAACAAAAGGGAGGGAGGGAGAGAGGGAAGGAAGGATGGATGGTCCTTTCCTGGTTGTTATTTTTCCCAGTGCATAGAATAAAAGGGTACAAACAAGGGTCAGTAGCCTTCTCCCTACCCTGCAATCTGGGCTCCATTCTAGGCACTGTGAGGTCACAGCACAGGGAGGACTATCCATTAAACCATGGTGACTCATCCAGGCCACGAGACCTTGAGCATGAGGGTCTGGTGTTCTATCTCCACAGTGTCGTGACAGTGGGAGAATCCAGGGGAAGAGGTGGGCTGTGTCAGGGGCCCCTGACATCCTAAAAGTGGAAAACCAGTTGCCATTGCCTTCCTCATGGCATGGAACACGCACTGCAGGTCCTTTGCTAGCAAATTCTGAATCCTGATCATAAATAATTAACATGAAAGTAGATGTCCAAATAAATTAGCAAGGACCATGGAGCCTCATTTCTCCCCTCCTCCTCTCCATGCTATAAGTCCTTTGAGACAAATAGAGAAAGAAGGCAGATCATAGGGTCTTAGGACACTGGGGTAAGAGAGTATAGAGAGACACAATGGAGAAAGGGTCAGAGAGCTTCTTCTGGTACTGGACTGCACATGCAACTAAGGTGCAACCCTGGACCTGGGGCAAGAGCACCTGTCAGGCTGTGTCTGCCAGTAGGAACTCTGACCAGTCTTGTAAGAGGCAATGTAAAAGATGCTTTTGCAAGGTGCTGTGAATTAACTAAAGCCTACCTCTCCAACTCTGTTCCCTGTGATCTGAGCTGTGCTCTGCCACTGTCACTTTACAAACCACCTTAGGCTCCAGGACAGAGAAAATTCACTAAGAAGTTCTTGTGTAGAAGGCAAACTACCCCTCAAACAGCACAGCCTATTCTTTTTTATTTTTTGGTCAGTCGTGGGGCTTGAACTCAGGGCCTGGATGTTGTCCCTGAGCTCTTTTGGCTCAGGGCAAGCACTCTATACTTTGAGCCACAGATCCACTTCAGGTTTTCTTGTGGTTAATTGGAGATAAGAATCTCACAGACTTTCCTGCCTCAGCTGGCTTTGAACCATGATCCTCAGATCTCAGCCACCTGAGTCTGTTCTCAGCCTCCAGTCTATTCTCATCTGAAAGCCAAAAAATCAGGAGAGTACCCGCCAGGCAACTAGTCCCAATGATAAAGCAATAACCTCTTCAGAACTCCTCCAAAGACTTAGCTAATGGCCAGCCAGGCCATACCTTGTGACCTGGGACTATTTTAACTCTGCATACCTTTCTCACCCCCTGCATCCATGCACCCTGTTTAATCAAAGCCAATGTCTATACCCACAGGATGTCTGATGCTACAACTCTCTTCCCATGGCTACCATGTCATAAACCTCCATTCTCTGTGCCCTTCACCATGTCCCTTTATTTGGTATATGGGGGCAAGTGGCTGGACCTAAGTACTCCTGGACATTATGCCTGGAGTCTAAAAACCCAGTTTCCATCTCAGGTTACTCCAAAGCCTAAAGTCTCTTGAAGCAAACACACAGCAGTCAGGGCATAGCGCACCCTATACTTTTATACCTATACCCACTACGGAACTGACCATATTCCAAGGGGTAAACATTACCTCCTCTAGGAAATCCAGCAAGAGAAAGACCACCATCTCCTAATGCTAGAACAGGAAGTGGGGCCCAGGCACCCAGAAGAGGTATAAACTCATTATTGGAAGCTCAGTGCAGGCCTGGTCTTCACCCTTGGGTGAACAGACTGGGCGGCAACATGACTGGACTCTTGCAGTAGCCTCCTCCCTGGTCTCCTCCGTCCTTTTGGGGGGGGGGGGAAGGTGAATTGAAAGTAAGACTGTCGGAAGTGGCGCTGTAGCTCAAGTGGTAGAGCGCTCATCTTGAGCTGAAGAGCTAAGGGACAGCGCCCAGGCCCAGAGTTCAAGCCCCATGACCAACAAAAAAAAAAAAAGAAAGAAAGTAAGACTGTCATAATAGCCATTCGCCAATGGAGGAGTTGGGGTGTGCAGGAAGTATCTGGCTCATAATTACTTAGGGAGTGGAGTGGAGGCAGGTTGACTCCAGCATAGGCATCTTGAACATCACCAGATGCCCACACCAGGATGAGGAATCCTTGGGAGATATCAAACACTTCCTCCTCGGAGCAGGTTGGGGAGGAAGGCATGGTCCCAAAGATAGAAGCCACCAGGTCAACTTGTTGAAGGAGCCGTGGAGTTCAAGTACTCTCCAAGGAAGAACCCAACCTCCCAACAGTAGAAATGGCAATGGCTTTCAGGGAAGGGCTTGAAAAATGCCCATGTCTACCCAGAGCCAGCTAGGATACCAATCATCCCTATGTGGTCATAACAGATATGAATGGCTAGTACTTATTACTAGTACTTATTACACACTTACTGTGTGCCAGACCCTGTGAGAGCACTGTTACACACATCTCCCTCTTGAGCAGTCTTCACGCCCACCTTCAGAAGAAGGTACTACGTGTCACGTCCATTGTACAAATAAATTGGCAATGCAACAGGGTTGCTGACATGTCCAATGTCCCAGCCTCTGGCAGAAGCAGAACTGGAAGCTGTGTCTGAGTACAGTCTGAGTCCTAAATATCAACCCCACCCTGAGCTGTATAGCCTCTCCCATGCATGTGCACACACATGCAGGCACACACATCCACAGGTGCATACATGTAGGCACATGCATGTCAGTACCCGCAGGCACGCACATGCATGCACACATGCACACATATGCATGCCAGTATTCACAGGCACATGCATCCATGCACATATGTATGTACACACATACATGCATGCACATGCACGTCAGTGTCCATAGGCACACACAATACACATGTGTGTTTGTGCAGACCCACACGACAGTATCCAGAGGCACACATGTACATGCACATGACCCATGCACGTATACACATGTACACAGAGCTTCTGCTCTGCAGACCAGGGCCTCCCCAGGTACTAGGAAAAGCACTTGGTGCAGGTGGAGCTGGTCAAGTCCAGGATTCTGCAGTTTCTCAAACAAAACTTGATGGTGGCTTTCTCTTTCTCCCTCCTGCTATGTGTCTATGGACGGCCCTTGCTCAAGCCCAGGAGCTGGGGCCCCCAGAAAGAGGCCCCCCATTTCTCCTGTGCCTCTAATGGCTCACATTTATTCCCTGAAGAAGCAATCAGAGCTCAAGGATTAATGGATGGGACTCAAGCTTTCAAATCCCGCCTGCTGACAGACCGCCTAATTCCCCACCCCCTGTTCCTCAACCTTTCAGAAAAAAAAAAATACAAGCGGCTTGCTTATCTTAGTGTGGCGTTGCCGTGGAAATGGCATCCCTTGTGAGATGCACTGTCATAACATTTCAGTGCTGTTCCGAACACTTAAAGACACAGTCTTCTCCTTGCCGGCCTCAGCCATAGGGCAGCTGTCGAATGGAGGGGTGGGGGTAGGAGAGGAAGATCCAGGAGGACCCTGGCTTTATACATCATTCAGGTGCCTGGCGGGGTGTGTGGGGGGGAGTTGAGGGGTGGGGGAGGCGGAAGGGCTTACAGAGCCCCCACCACCACCAAAGTCCCTTGAGTGACTCCTGAGACAGACAATGCATTCACCTTGCAAGCATCCTGGTGAAGGAAGAGTGGGCTCTACCATGATGCTAACTTTACACAGGAGGAAACTGAGGCTGAGTTAATCATTATGGTATACAACCCTGATGCCCCCGATCTACCCCCAAACTCACCTAGCACTCAGCGTCCCACATCCCAGGAAAACATCTGGGGCCTGGCATGGTTGGTCACTTTGGCTCCAGGCCCTTGCCCTTCTGGTGCCTTGTATACTTTTCAGCACTCCTGTCTCTTCTCATTGGCCTGGCATACCAGCACCTGCCACTTCTCTGCAGGGGTCCTTGAGCCCCCAAGGCCCCACCCACAAGATTCTGAGCCTCCCATGTCTCTGCTGGGTGACCTTTGACTGATGACAAATAGCTATGCACAGCCAAGAGGAGGAAACTACACCCAGAGGTGGAAACTACGCTGCACCCTCCAGCTTTGGGGGACTTTGCCCGTGACTTCACCCTCAGTGGGCTTGCCCTTCCTCTATCCCCTCTTCCCCTTCCTTTCCTTTCTATTTGGATGCATGTGCACTTACAACCTGTTCCTATTTCGGGGACAGCCTGATCTTAGTAGCCAAGGAGGCCCAGCTGGGACAGTCCCCCTACTCAGTCTCAACCCCCCAATGGCTCCCACATCCCCTGTAATCCCTGGACTTTCGAGCCATACCATGTTATGGCTCTATCCCCCCCGGCCATGCTTTCTCTCCAACCTCTGGGCCTTGGCACATGCTACTTTTGTCTGTTCACTTAGTTCAGGGCAACTTCCTGGCCTTCTTCCCCAAGCTGAGGTCCACTGGTCCTTCAACACTCAAGATGGAGGACTTCCTGAGCCTCACCGCACCACTGACAGGGGCCAGAAGCACTCTATTACTCCCACGTGGCTCCACTAAAGCCCCAGGATGGGGGACCACCAGACCCTACCATATGCCTGGTGATGGCAGCACCTTCTGACTTCCTACTTCCTGAGTCTACCAACCACACAGCACTTAAGAAAGCTGAATGAGCAAGTGCAAATATACCTATGCAGCACCTAGTGTGCGCCCAAGCATTAGCAGGGCAGACATCACATCTCAGGAGCACCTACTGTGTGCCCAAACATCAGTAAGGGCAGTCACCACATCTCAGGAGCACCTACTGTGTGCCCAAACATCAGTAAGACAGACACCACATCTCAGGAGTGCCTACTGTGTGCCCACAAATCAGCAGGGCAGTCACCACATCTCAGGAGCACCTACTGTGTGCCAAACATCAGCAGGGCAGCCATCACATCTCAGGAGCACCAGCAAGGCCCATACGGCCTCCCCTGACCGCTTCCTCCTCACCTGCCTCTGTGAGCACCACTCACACTGCTCACCTCTCCTCACTGCCCTGAGCCCACAGTTCCCTCTGCCTCAGCCTTCCCATCCTACAGACACTGCCGCTGCACCTTCACCCTGTTTATGTCACCTCTCCCAGCAGGAGGGATTCCCCAGCCCCCATCAAATCCAGCTCCTGCCATTGCTCACTGACTGAATATCCTGCTGTTCCCTATAGCTAATTCAATATACATCTATTATACATAATATACGAGCGAAGAGTAAATATTTAATTATGCACATAATTTATATAGGTTTTTATAACAGCGTTTATTGACTATAAATAAAATTCACATTGAATATACATTTAATTGTCCATCTCTCCCACTGGAGTCTAGAGCCCCACAAGGGAAGAAGTTCTGATAACTGTCTAGAACATGGCTGCCTACTGCGTATTGTAATACTCAACATGTACATACATGTGTATATATATACAGGTATGTGTGTGCACACATACATCATGTGTGTACATATATGTGTATGTATGTGTATGTGTATGCATATGTAGGGTTTGGGTTTTGTTTCGTTGGGTTTTTTTTTTTTGCCAGTACTGGGGATTGAACTCAAAGAGTCTCACACTTGCTTAGCTGGAGCTCTACCATTTGAGCTATACCTCTCACCTGGCTTTTTGCTGGTTAGTTGGAAATAAGAATCTTGAAAACTTTCCTACCTGGGCTGACTTTGCACCGTGATCCTCCAGATTTCAGCCTCCTGAAAAACTGGGATTACAGGCAGGAATCATGGACTCCTTACAGAGAAGCCATGAAGTTCCTGACTGCCTGAGGAACAAAATGAGGGTATGCTCATAATGGAGTATCCTAACAGCTGGGAAGATCCCAAGCGGCCCCTCTCCTCTGTACAGAAGCACATGGTCTTTTGGAGAGGGCTCTAGCATAGGGGGAGGACTCTTGGGGTGTCTTCTGGCCTCTACACCCACCCCCGTGTGGGAGGAGGGTGGAGCCACCTCTCCCTGGACCCCTGGGGATAGAGTGGGAACATAATTATTGTTGTCTTCTCCTTTCCTCAGGCTTGTGGTGTCCTGCTAACAGACTATGAAAATAAGCCTCCTTTCCTACTGACCCCCATAGTTGCTTTGTTGTTGTTGTTGTAGTTAACTCCCATCCTCCAAACACCGTAATTCTGGGTGTCCAGTGCACACTCCTCCCCAACTGGCTTCAAACCACACCACTAATCCCGACGCCTCCTAGAACGCACCCTTCCAGCTGCACAAGGTCACAGCCATGCTCAAAGGAGCACAGAGCTTCCCTGCTTAACAAACCAGCCGGGTAAATTCCCACAAGCCCCTTCAGAGGTCATTATCTGCCTTGGTCAGATGAGGAGACTGAGGCTCTGAGAGGTTAAGGACTTTATCCTAAAGCCACACAGCAAATCCAGGAAGGAT
The DNA here is from genome assembly GCF_000151885.1 of Dipodomys ordii. Lineage (NCBI taxonomy): Eukaryota > Metazoa > Chordata > Mammalia > Rodentia > Heteromyidae > Dipodomys > Dipodomys ordii. The sequence continues at coordinate 3,026,554 of NW_012267341.1, forward strand.
CAGACAAACCATCGGAGTTTTGTTTTTTGGGTTTTTGTTGTGTTTTTTTTTTTTTATTCCACAGCAGACACAAAAAGTCAATGGAGCTGATTGTCTCCTAAATTGCTATATTGGTATATTTAACCTTGGTCTTACCTAAAGATGAAAAGATTCTTAAAGATTAGATGTATTACCAGTTGTTGATGGCTTATACCTGTAATCAATCCTAGCTACTCAGGAGGCTGAGAGCTGAGGATCACAGTAAGAAGCTAAGCCTGGGCAGATATATCTGAGAGATTATTTCCAGTTAGCCAGCAAAAAAAAAAACCACCCTGGAAGTGAAGGTATGGATCACATAGCAGAGCTCCAGCCTTGAGCAGAAAAGCCAAGTGAGACTGAGTTCAAGCTCCAGTATCAACACACAAAAATAGAAATAAATAAATGAATAAATAATTTTGAAACTGATCAGGTAGCTGCTATTCCCATTCCTTCTGGATCCTACAACAAGCCATACCAAACCTCTTCTCATAGTTTCTCTGCCTATCACATCTGGGCACCCTATATAGACGCAGGCTCAAAGTCAGCCACACGAATTCTTCCTCTCGCTTGGCTCTGGGCTTCTCTCCAAGGCGCAGTGGGGAGGAAATTAGTGTAAAACCGACTTAGACATGTGCGTGACCTCCTTAATCCTGTCTGGTTCTTCCAGGTACAGAGAAACAGAGCCACTAGCGAGATGCTACAGGCACATGTCCTGGTTCATGAGGGAAGACACTCTTCCAACCTGCCATCCGCACACGTGTGGTGCCTTACGACTCTATGAAGAGTCCACCAGTGACCCTCTGATTAGAGAGTGCAGACAACAGACATTCCTGTCCTCACAGATAGCTCTCTGCCACACCCTGTTGCTGACATTCACACTGTCCTGGTAGTGAGGGTACCTGGGTCCTAGGCTCTCTGAGACTCTAACTGGTTGACTATTTAGAGGGTCCCGGAGCCCCCTGCAGGAGCCGTGGAAGAGAAGTTTATCCAACCAGCACCTATTCCCAGGCTCTGAATTCTCTTCTTTGGAAAATGAGGACAATGATATGTGCCCGCCAGAGAGATCACAGAACATGCTGGGCCTGAGACAGGTCCCCACAGTGAGGAAAGCCAGTGGCTGACACCTGAGGCCCCACAGAACATCCTCACAGAGAACAGGCCACTGACAGCCCAGCAAAAGTGCACCCCACCAGCCATAGGACCTTGGCTTTGGCCTATGCAGAGACCCACACCTGCCCACATCTTTGCAGTGTGTGTTTGGTCCTGGTCCACTTGAACACTGAATAACTCATAGTGAGATCAAGTTAGTATTGCTTACCATTTACAGATGAAGAAACTGAGGCATGGAGGAGCTAAGATAGACAGACAGTCCGGCTCTCACCCTGTCTCAAAGCAAATGACACCTCACAGAGCTGTACACAGTGTGCCTTTTGTCAGTTCTGCCTCATCCATGTCTATGGAAGGATCCCAACTGGAGGTTAGGAGGGGATGAGAGTCTGGGTTCTGGAATCCCAGCTGTGTTCTACTGTCCTGGGACCTGATTCTCCTCCTCTCTGAGCTTCAGTTTCCTTATTTGCAAAATGTAGGTCCTGATAGTGCATCATCAGGCTGATGTGGCGATAAATAAGTGAATGCAGGTCACTTTAACACAAAGCAAACACTCAAGAATGATACCTTGCCTGGCCAGTGGCTCATGCCTATAATCCTAGCTACTAAGATTGAGATCTGAAGGATCATAGTTCCAAAGCCAGCCAGCCAGATAGATAGATAGATAGATAGATAGATAGATAGATAGACAGACAGACAGACAGACAGAGTCTGCAAGATTTCATCTCCAGTTAACCAGTAAAATGCCCTGATGGTTTCAAAACCTGCTATCAGGTTTGTTTTGTTGTTGTTGTTGTTTTGTAGGTCATGGGGCTTGAACTCTGGGTACTGTCCCTCAGTTCTTCAGCTCAAGGCTAGTGCTTTACCACTTGAACCACAGCACCACTTCTGGCTTTTTCTGTTTATGTGGTGCTGAGGAATGGAACCCAAAGCCTCATGCATACGAGGCAAGCACTCTACCACTGAGCCAACTTCCTAGCCCAGGTTTTTTGTTGTTGTTGTTTTTGTTTTTTTAAGGCAGCTTGTATCATCATTATTTTCCAGGAGCTCAGAATGTCTCAATTTGTTTAGATTAGAATGGGTTCTGCCCCCAGTCTTGCCAGCACAAGTATCCATGCACCCTCCTGCTAAAGCCCTGCTCTGGCTAACAGTAAAAAGCAATCTGCCTTTCCATCTAAGGTCACCCTGACCCATGGGGAAAAAAATTAGTGCACAGACAGGGAAGACACTGCAGCCACTTGTACCCCAAGCAGGGCTAGGATAGCGGCCACTAAGCACCTTGGGTGAAGGTGCCACCCATGAGACTGGGGACAGAGGCCACCATGGAATTTCTCTCTGGTATCAGAGCCGTGATATGCCGCCTTGCATCCCATCTGAGCTAGTGCTCACCTCTCCCCTGGAGCTCTGGCATGAACTGTCCAGGAACACACAGGAGTCTTACTTCTGCTCTGTTACTTGCCAGCAAGATCAGGGCAATATCTCCCCACACAGACCCCTCTGAGCCTCACTCTGCCCACCATTCAAATTGGCTCCGGAGCCTCGACGTGCATCCACTGCTGGTGAGCGAAGGTCCACGGATCCCACACACTGCGTGGTCTGGTGCTTCCATGGGCGCCCTCATCGCTCATGCTCACTGTCTGACCCACACGCAGGTGGACACTATGGTGGACAGGGACAAAAGGACTTTGACCAAGGTCATGCAGGCATTAAGTAGCAAGTGTTCATTACCCTCTGACCCTCTGCTTGCAAGGCCTCATCCACAGTCCTCCTGCCAGGTTACATGGGTACTGCCTGATGAACAGAGCTGCTAAGTCCAGAGTGCTGCTGGGCTGGCATGCAGCTCAGAGACACGGTGCTAGGAACATGCACGAGGCCCTGGATTCTATCCCCAACCACACACACACACACACACACACACACACACACGCACACGCACACACGCACGCACGCGCACACACACGCGCACATGCGAGAAAGGACTGTCAAATTCAGTCCTGTTAAGTCTGTTAAGCACCTAAGTGTGAAAAGGAAAGGGGAGAGGGGGCTCCCAACAAAGGGGATATTGTAAACAGCATGAAACCACCTTGCCAAAGTCACAAGCTCAGTGGAAAATGGCCACAGGCGGCTGCAGGGGCCTAAGACAAAGGCAGTTCTGAAGGGAGAATGTTGGCCCTGCAAAGGGAGGGCCAACAGGAGGGAAAAAAATTACCACTCTCTCTCTTTCGGCTGTACCAGCCACCCGCCTCAGGGCTCTGAATGACCCATGGTGGTGGAGCTCAGTGAAGAAGTTGCTGAATTAATCCATACATGAATAGAAACTATCACAAGAATGGATGCCCATGGAAAAGTGAAATCAGAGCTCGGAGCAAGGCAAGCTGGCTCTTTGGTGCTTCTGGTTCTGGGTAGAGGGAACTAGTATGCCATCTATTATTAAAATCTATTCCCTACATTTATTTTATACGTATCCTTTTGTATACCATCAACACGTAACAAAATACAGCATGTCTCCTGCCACTGGGGGAACATCTGGATTTTAGCACCAAGCCCCTTTCAGATTTAGAATGATGCTTTGTCTCATTACTGGGGTGAGGGATGATTAAAATCACCACAAATATTTAATGATACATTTTATTTACGTAGCACTCTCATTTATTATAGCCCTGGCCACTGGCATTCTTGATGGATACCTTAGAAGAAGGAGTGCAGCCAGTCTAAGACCGGAATTCTCAAGACTGCTCAGAACCCAGCCTAAACTCTTCCTAGCATCTACCCATAGTGTCTTCCAGTTCTCTGAGCAGAGGGGCCCCCCGGGCTGGGACCCACCCAGCAGAGAACCAGACTGAAGGAGCCGCTGCTTTCAGAATATGCTGTCCTGGGAGGGAGACGCACACTAGACAAAGAATATCAGACTAGCATTTCATTACGCTGAAATAAATATGAGAAACGATAGCATAGCCTCCCCAGAGAGCTTATGCCAAGGAGTCTAACCCAGTTTGGGAGGAAGGGGGCAGAGCTGGAGGCAGGCAAGGCCTGGACACATTCTCAACACGTACCGTTCTGAGCAGAAGTAATAGGTTGACCTGGATGTTATAAAGACAGGGATACAATGATTTTAGAGAAGAAGGAGGTGAGAGTAAGACCAGAAGCTGCGTGGAGGCCCGAGCTTGCCTGGAGGCACTGGGAAGTATGTACCAGTACTAGCTGGTGGTCAGTTGTTGCTCCACTCTTCCCACAGATATTCTAGTCACTCCAGAAGCTTCAGGGGTAGAGGGAGGAGTCTGTTCCAGGAGGAACCTCTGAAGGCAGAGCATAAAGGGGACCACTATCCACTCAGCCACCAAACTGTGGGTGTTTTGTAGCTCTATCAAAAGACGAGCTTCGAAATGGCACCTCAGTCTGTGCCTGACTCCTCCCAGAAAGCGGAGCTCCTGGGGTCTCTGGAAATTTCCCTGGAGGCGAGGGTGCAGGGAAGCTGAGCCCTGAAGGCTAAACCACAGAGCTGCGGGGACAGCAAATGGGAGGGCAACTTCCAGGGGGAAGGTGCAGATGCTGAGCCACTGAGGGGCCATGCTACCCGATGCTGGCCCAGACGTGAGGGCAAGGCAGAGCCTGTGGCCACAGCAAAGCTACCGCCAATGGCTTGAAGAGCTCTGGGAGTTGGGGGGAGGGGGAAACCATAAACAGCTTTCTGGCTATGGGCAGGGAGTGGGATTTATAGAGCATGTAGGACCAAGAAATGCCTGATGTAACTCAGTCTCCAAACGTGGAATGTTCTAGATACACAGGCCATCATTATGTCCTTTCAGTCTAACTTTCCTACTTGTTTCCTTAACTTGTTTCCTTTTTTGATTAGCAGAAAAATTTCATTTTAACTATGTCCAATGTATCAAATCATCCTTTTATAGTTACTGTTTTTTTAAGATTTCCAAGAAATCTTTGCCTACTGCAAAGTCCTTAGGACACTAGAAAGTAAGCATAGCTTTAACTATCACTCAGTTGCTTTGAATCTTGTTTCAAGAATTGTTTTAGCTCAACAATAAAAAGGCAACCCAACAAAACTGGATGAACAGATGAACATGAAGATGAACAGATATTTCAAGAAAGATAAGAAGTTTAAGAAAAGACACCCTTCATCACTAGCTGAACAGAGAGATACAAGAAGGTCTAAAATTAAAAAAGCTGATCAGCCAGGCTCCTGTGTCTCACACCTGTTATTCAGGAGGCTGAGATCTGAGGATCACAGTTCGAAGCCAGCCTGGGCAGAAAAAGCTGGAAGTAGTGCTGTGACTCAAGTGGCAGAGTAATAGCCTTGAGAAAAAGAATCTCAGGGACAGTGCTCAGGCCCAGAGTTCAAACCCCAGGACCAGCAAAAAAGAAAAGGAAAGGAAAGGAGAAAGAAAAAGAAAGAAAGGAAAAAAGAAAGAAAAAGACTAAAAAGCTGATCATACACATGTTAGCAAGGATATGGAAGAGGAGACTTTTCATATGTGACTGGTAAAAGTCACTTTGGAAAATAGCCTAGTAGCTGGGCAGTTAAGCATACTCTTATAGTTTTGTAATTTCAAGACATTTATCCAAGGAAAAAGAAACGAATGTATCCATGAAAAATCTGTGATCATATGTCCACAGCAGCTTGATTACACAGTAGCCAAAAATTAAAACAATATAAAGGCCATACAAGGATGAATGGATAAACAACATATTACATGTGCACAAGGAGAGAATCGTATACAGCAATTAAAAAGCAACGAACTACTGATAGATGGGTTATGAATGGTTTATGCAATAGTTAGCTGGGTGAAGGAAGCCAGATAGCAGAGTCCATATTATAGGATTCCATTTATAGAATGGTCTAGAACATTGTTCCTGGGGAGGGAACAGGGAATGTCTGGGAAGAGACAGAGGGAAATTTCTGGGCTGATGGAAAATGTCTCTATCATGATGGGGCTCTATCTGCACAAAATCAAAATGGATTGACCTGAACAAAATATATGCATATGTATATATATGCATATACATAAAGCTTTTAGTTCTTTAAGAGGAGTGAAAAAGTTTCTGGCTAAATGACTATGGGCACCCAGATTGGTTTAAAAGGCTCTCCAGTCCTATGTCGATACCTAACATCCTGGATGCTACGAGAAGACACACACATGGCACATTGCTGGAAGATTCCATTTATTCAGTATCGAGAAAGATCTATAAACCTACTATGTGCTGTTAGACCTACTATGTGCTGTTACTACATCTGGAGCAACAAAGAGAGATACAATACTGTCCCGTGACAAGAAGCTGACACCCTGTGCACTTGTGTTTGCTCGTGTGTGCCTATGTCCTGCTGCTCTAGAAGTAAGCTATTATATTTTCCAACAACCATTAAAAGTGGGAAACACTTTTAAAGTCCCTTAGCCACTTTCTGATCCTTTCCAAACCCTTGGCAGCCCCTGCATCTGGCCTGCATGGCAGACCCTGACCCCCCTTCCCCAGGAAGCAGGGGAGGAGGAAGGGACCTCTGGCTGAAATCTGGGTGAATCGGGCCACCAGCTACCCAGCAATGTGAACAGTGAATGGCAGACATGTTCCTAGGCCTTCATTACCAGGCTTTGCTCTCTCTACCCACTGGCTGGGGGCCTCCAGCCAAGCAATAACCTCGAGATGACTAAGTCATCAGTTTCTGGCTATCCTCATACCCTGACCTTTATAAAGACGGTTTCCTTACTGGTCATTTCTCATGAAAAAACAAAGACACTGATCCACCCTAAGTGAAAAGCCAGGGTGCCACAGACAGGCTCAAAGGCCTCCAGAGGAAGACTCCAGAGCTCTTCACCCTCACCCCCAGAAAGCCAGCAGGTCATGGCCCCTGTTTTAAGAAGAGTTTTGTTGATGGACCCCGAAGATTCCAAGTTACTGCTCACATTGTCATCTCCCAGGACCAAGGCTCTCCCTAACCCATTTTCCAGAGGGGAAAACTGAGGTTCAGAATGACATAATGTGGCCAAGCTTGCACAGCCAGCAAGTGGCAAGATTCCAGAGTTGCTGGTTCCTCTCTCCATCAGAAGTGAGGCCTGGCCAACTCATCCTCCTCCACAGGACTTGCTCTCTCTCCCCTATCCACACCACCCTTCCCACCTCAAAAGCAGAATAAATCAGACCTGAAAAAGCTCATTTCTGGGTCCGCTTACTTCGTCCTCTCACAGTGGTTGTGTTGTAACCCTACCAGAGGACTCACTGTCTCCAGTGATCCTTCAAGGCTCAGGGAGAAGGTACTCCATTCTGACAAGCAAGTGTCCTCCCCCAGGAATCTATAGGAAGAACCCATCCATGTCTTGAACCCAACCCATGCGTGTCTGGGTAACCCCAGCCTCAGAATCAAGGTTTAGCATACAGGAGGTGCACAGGATATTATACAGCTGGCCCCTTTGGAGTTGGCAGAAAGACTACAGGAGCTTCAAGATAGAAAGGGGAGGGTTGTGGCAGCAGGCATCAAGGAACCACAGCCTGATCTATTAACAGTGGGAGATAGTGAATTCATTTCCTCCCTGTAGTAATTTGCCTGTAAATATTCACAAACTGTGCCACTGCTCGCAGCCATTAAAGATAAAAGCATAAATAAAGTAGTCTGACACAGGGGCTCGGCACACAGGCAGGAGCCTGGCACACAGGCCGCCGTTCCTCCCAGGAGTCACCAGGGGCTTCAGCCAGGTCCAGCTATCCTCAACACAAGGGGGCAGGGGAGAAGGGCAGTATTCCATGGTGTCCAGCACTAGGTGAGTTACAAAGGGAGACTGAGGACAGAAAAGAAGTAGGAGTAAGAGCCAGGTGCCAGTGGCTCATGTCTGTAATCATAGCTCTTAGGAGGCCAAGACCTAGAGGATTGTGGTTTGAATCCTTGCAGAGGGAGGCAGAAGACAAAAGTAGGAGTAAAAAGCCAGAAGTGGTGCTGCGGCTCAAGTAGTAGGGTGCTAGCCTTGAGCTGAGGAACAGTGCCCAGGCCCAGAGTTCAGGTCCCACAACCGAAACTAACTAACTCTCTCTCTCTCTCCCCCCCCTCCCCTCTCTCTCTCGCCAGGTGCCAGTGGTTCATGTCTATAATCCTAGCTATTTAAGGAAGCTGAGACCTAAAGGAGAAAACCTGAGCAGAAAATCCACAAGCCTCCACTTCTAATTAGCCAGCAAAATAAATGCAAGACTGTAAGTAGGAATCAATGGTAGAGTACCGGCTGTAAGCAAGTAAGCCACGTGGGAACACCGAGTCCCAAGTTCAAACCCTAAGACCAGTTGCAAAAAAAAAAAAAAAGAGCTTGTCTCAGAGGAGCAGGGCAGAGTCCTGTACAGGACCCAGGAGTGGTTAGCCCAGTGCCCAGCATTTGGCAGGGCTTGGTTTAGCAAGGTGTCCTTTTACCCCCCACCCCATTGATCTGCCTGCCTCTTAGGATAAGGACAAAAACTAGCACCTCTTGAAATGTATGTCCTGGGGCAGGGAGAGGGAGAACAGAAGGTGCTATACAAACCAGGTGTGTGGGGCTCACAGTTGTAATCCTAGCTATTCAGGAGGCTGAGATCTGAGGACTGGGGTTCAAAGGCACCCTGGGCAGAAAAGTCTATGAGGCTCTTTTCTTTCTTTTTTTTATTGTGAAAATACTGTACAGAGGGGTTACAATTACACGGGCAAGATAATGAGTACATTTCTTATCAAGCATTGTAGCCTCCTCCTTTGTTTCCCCTTCCCATCCTCCCCTTGCCCCCCCCACTCAATCCTCCCCACAGGGACCCCAACCTCCCCACACCAAAGTTGTAAAGTTCATTTTTGACATAACGACTTGTACATCTCATTGTTGCAATGGGTCCACCTGTATCCTTATTTAAACGATTGTTTTTTTCCCCTTCCCCTCCACAAATTATACCAACATCAAATACAGTGAAAGCAGAGGTTATACTGTGGGGGAGGGACATACAAAGCAACAAAGAAATAATCTTATAAATGTGTTAGAAACAATCGCATGAAAGAAAAAAAAAACATTTGAATACATATCTTAGGTCACATTTGCTTTGAAATTCATGAGCTTTTGCTCACTATGTGACAGATGATTCCAAATGCATGATCACATTTAATTTTGAACAGATTCCATAAAATGTTAGCAGGGAGCAACTGCCCTTTGCAGTACCTACTATAATCTCAGCAAACCAATAAATTTCTTCTTCGTAGTCAAAAAATAATCCCTATTTTAAATTGTGACTCTCTGCAACATTTTCCATATTCATGAACTTACATGAACACCTGTGCAGGGACTATTAAGCAAATTGCAAAGCAGGATTTTTCTCTGGGGCAAGTATGCAGACCAGATGTAATGGCAGAATGATTAATTTCTTTTACTTATTAAACCAGAGCTAGCATTTTCACCAAGAAGTAATTTTCACCTAGTTGGAGTAGTCAAAAGACCTTAAAAATTCATTGTAAGTACCTGTTTACTTATTTAGTGATTCCAATTGTTTTCCTTTATAAAGGTAATGTCATTCATCTGTATATGTGTTAACTATCCAGTTCCAAATTTGACATCACATTAAAATGGTACTGATATATTTATGTGGTTTAATATCTCTCTTGCTTTCAAGGTATAGGCCCCCAAATCAGATTATGCACAAATCAGATTCTTCACAACCCATTTGGAAAACACTTTTGAGTATGTTTTGAGGAGGGCATGGGGGAATGAGCAGACATTTAAATGCCATTGTCCAAAGTGAAACTTTAAGCCAAAGAGTGTCCTCTTGGGTCATCCAGGGAACTTTTGAGCTGATGAGGAATGCTCTTAAATCATGGAGTTATTGGGTGACTCTGGACTCTTACGTTGGGAGGCGGGCAGAGGTTCCAGAGGAAGCAACACTGAGAAGCTGACCTACAGAGTTGAGCAGAAATGTAGTTGGTTGATGACCAGGAAAGAGCAGCATAGGGTGGAACATTCTGTGTTTTAACAGAAATATACCTCCTTGGCAAAGTAAACTGGTAATAAATCCAATCCTGAGACTCCGACAGGAAGGCCACAGGTTAATAAAACTCTAAGACAATCGACAAATTGTGTTTTATTCATATTGTCATATTCCTTCTTTAAGCCTCCATTTTAGACCCCACACAGACAATTTATTGACATAAGATATTTCTGAGGACAACCACAAAGGTGATGAATTAGGAAATTCTTAAGAAACAGGAGGACAGCCTCAGATTAGGAGGTATGGGAATAATGTTAATTCTCAATGACATTAATCCAGAAATTCTAGCCTCAGCCCTGACATTTACAAACTATGAGATCTAGGACAAATTGAAAAATGTTGTGACCTTTAGGTTCTTCATATGTGAAGTCTGGTAAGCGCTATGCACCAGAATTCTAGGAATGCATGGTATACATAAGAAGCACACAGTGCAGTGAGAGGCTGTAAGAGATCTTTAGAGATCCTAGTTAAAATTGTATGAAGACTTGTAGATCTGATCCCAGAGCGTTATATAGACAATTCACTTAGTCGGTATCATAGGGAAAAGCTGCTCGGTGACCTCCAGGTATAAACAATGTATTGAAGCCTCTAAAAGAATTTGCACTGTGTTTAAAATGAACTTTAGAGCTTGAGGGGAGGGAGAAGTTGGGGAGGTGGGAGGGAAGGGATGGTAGGGGGAAAAACAAAGGAGGAGGTACCAATGCTTGATGGAAAATGTACTCATTACCTTGCTCATGTAACTGTAACCCCTTTGTACAGTATCTTTACAATTATATATATATATAAGAACATATATATATATATATATATATATATATATATATATAAGAATTTGCAGACACAGTCCTATTTTCCTATATTTGAAGTCCTAGCTCCAGCACACAA
>NW_012267341.1:3038540-3076833 GCF_000151885.1 Dipodomys ordii
AGGGAGGGAGGGAGGGAGGGAGGGAGGGAGGGAAAGAGAAGAGAAGAGAAGAGAAGAGAAGAGAAGAAAAGAAAAGAAAAGAAAAGAAAGAAGAGTCTCATGGACTTTGCTGCCTGGCCTAGCTTTGAATAATGAACAAGAAGAGGCCTCTCTTTCTGAGAGGAGACCAGGGTGATCTTTGCCACCATTTTCCAGGCTCTAAAAATTGTTGCTTTATTGCTTTCACAGTCACACACCAAAGTGCTGTCCTTTGAAAGTGACCTAGTGGCTGGGCCACACTGTGAGCGCTTTGAGGTGGGGACTTGAGATCTTTTATTTCTATGCCAGGGGGAGCTCCGGGGATGACTGGGCACAGAGATGGAGGAGAGGGACAAAGAGGGAAGATGAAGGGGACTCTGTCAGTAACAATACCAAGGAAGTCTGGCAAATTCCCAGCTGCAAAGGAACTCCAAGGACCATGGAGCGCTCCCCAGCAGGAGTGGCTAACCCTGTGGTCCCGGTCCTCTTGCTGTGTTTGGGCATACTGGCTTAGGGGAGATGGGTCTGGATGCTATTTGGACAGCAGACAGCCCAAAGTCCACCCTCTGACTTGATGTCTTTCTGGACCACATCTGCTTTGATGAGAGCCACTGCCCAGCCTGGACACTGCAGGCTGGACAGGACCAGCTTGGGGAGCTTACTCCCCCCCTCCCCCCCCCCAGACAACAAGCAGAACTGTCCCTTGTCCTCCATCCCTTCCTCCAGTGGGACCTGCCTGCCTCCTGGTTCAAGTTCAGTTTAACAGATGTTGTGTTTTTAAGAAGCTTTGTCTTTGAAGTCTGGGAGGGGGGAAAAAAAAGGAAAGAAAATCTCAGCTCCAAAGGGCCCTTTCCTACTGAAAGGGCTCTCTGGGGAGTCTTGGCAGAAATAAAAACCAAAACCCCTGGATCCTTATCTCCTGGTATTTATGAGATTTTTAATTAGAACAGCTGCTTCCACAGAAAGCAGAGCTGAAAGGGAAAGGGATGAGAGAAAGGGAGGGGAGGAAGGGCAAGGGTCTCCTGGGGTGGGGGGGCAACTCCCTGGGGAGGGGCAGCTTCACAGAAAACTGTTTCTAGTGCCATCAACATCATAGATGCTGCTGCTCAGAACACCAGTGGCTCTCAGGAATTAGCCAAATGGGCACCAACTAAGGAGACCATCCCTGTGAAGCCGGGAATGGGGGGGGGGCTCTGCCTCACTCTATCCACCACACCTAGAAACTACTAGTCATAAGGCAGCACTCAGACATGGGGTCTCTTCTGCCTCCTGACCTCATTCCTTCCCCCATCCTCTAGCATTTAGACCTCCTGGACACTCTTCCTATTAGCTGGCCAAGGACAAGGCAAAAACCAGCAACTAAGGGGTGACTTGTTGGTAAGGAATTTTAAAGTAAACCTAAAACCATCTAAATGCTTCTTTGAAAAAAAAAGATGTCTTTGCCTCCATCGTAAGCGATTATGGCCATCCTTGGCGAGTTTGGGCAGGTTTTGATAGCTTGTATGTATATAATGTATGTATATAACAACAATCAGGCTGTGCTACAGAGCTGTTAAAAAGAATTGTGTTTGCAGGATGGTGAGCTGGGAGAACCCACAAATTCCAACAATCCTGGCACCTGTGGATGTGAGGATACACGCTCATTTAGCGAAAGCATCCAGAGTCACTGGAATTCTCTCCAAATGTAGCTCCTCCCACTTCTAGACACCCCTTGAAAGAATAGAGTTAAAATAAATGACAACAAAGTGAGTGGAGGGACAAGGACAGAAACTGGAATACTGCCATCTTCCGTGTGTGTGTGTGTGTGTGTGTGTGTGTGTGTGTGTGTGTTGGAATGCTTGTTTCTTTATTGCCATGACTGTAGATGGAAAGTTCAGCAAAAGCTTCACTATTTCTGTTTTGACTGTTACTGTATGGGATTTTATTGTATCACCACTGTTGAGAATAACCTTGGTGTACCGAGGGAGATACAAAAAATTACCTTTCGTTTCATGTGAAATTTAGAGTGATAGTTAATTTTTGATGTCCACTTGACTGGGCTATGGGGTGCCCAGCATTGGGTCAGATAACATTCTGCATGGTTCATGACGATGGTTCTAGATGAGATCAGTGTGAAAATGGGTAAATTGAGGAAAGCAGACAGCTTTCCCCAGTGTGGACAACCTCACCCAACCCATGAAGGAACTGAACAGAAGGCAAAACCTAAGTGCTCTGGTTTGAGCGTGTACCCTCAAGATCCTAAGAGCTGAAATATAACAGCCATGGGACAGGTGGGTCCTTGAAGAGATGACAGGCTATGCGTGATCCTGTCTGGGCAATAGGATGAAGGCCCTCTTTAAAGAGTAGTCTCTGTCCCTGGTCCTTCTGGGTCCTGCCACCTGAGAAGTCAGGGGTCCTCCCTCCAGGTACTGAAGCTCTTATCACCAGATACCAAACCTAAATCTGGCATCAAAACCTTAAACTTACCAGCATCTAGACTGGGGGGAGGAGGAATTCTGCTTTCAATTGTCCAATCCTCAGTGTCTTGTTGTAGCAGTACAAATTGGACCACAACACTGGGTGATCTAGTCACCAGCCTGATTTCATGAGATGAGACACTGGCTCTCTCCTGTCCTCAGAGTGGAGGCTGTGCCATTGGCTCTCCAGGGTCTCTAGCATGCCAGCTGCAGGACTTGAGACTTCTCAGCCTCCATAGCACAAGAGTCACTTCCTTACAACAACACATACACATACATACATACACACACACACACATGTGCACACATACACCCCATTGGTTCTTGGCTCTGTTTCTCTGAGACTCTTGACTGATACACCTAAGTATGGCTTGTCATGCCAATTCCTTCCTTCCTTCCTTCCTTCCTTCCTTCCTTCCTTCCTTCCTTCCTTCTTTCTTTCCTTGTGTGTGTGTGTGTGTGTGTGTGTGTGTGTGTGTGTGTGTGTGTGCGCGCACGCATGTGCCAGTGCTAGGGCTTGAACTCAAAACCTCACACCTGCTAGACAAGTACTCTATCACAAAGCCACCGCTCCAACCCCATCTCACATGGCTTTTTCACCCACAGCTTTTGCTCTACTACATGAGTCATACCTCCACTCTGACTTTTTATTGGGTAATTGGAGATAAGAGTCTCATTAACTTTCCTGGCTGGGCTGGCTTCAACTATGATCATCTGGCAAAAATTGCTTTCTTACATACTGCAGGAAGCAAATAAAATTTGAAATTTTTTAAATTGTTGGCAAACAGGGAGCTGGTGGCTCATGCCTATAATCCTAGCAATTGGGGAGGCTGAGACTGAGGATTATAGTCTGAAGCCAGCAGGGCAGGAAAGTCCATGAGACTCTTATCTCCAATTAACCACCCCCAAAGAGGCAGAAGTAGAGCTGTGAATCAAGTGCTAGCCTTGAACACAAATGCTCAGGGACAGTGTCCAGGCCCTGAGTTCAAGCTCCAGAGCACACAGGTACACATGTATACACACACATTCACACACACATTCACACACACACACACATTCACACACACACACACACACACACTAGCAAAAGTCCTGAATATTCACTTCACCAAAGAAGATCTACAGATGTCAATTAAGTCCACAAAAGATGCCCAACACCATGTCATTAGGGAATTTAAATGGAAATAAAGTATCACTGTTCACTTAACAGAATGGCCAAAATTCAAAACACTGTCATCACCAAATTCAGGCGAGGAAAGGGTACAAGAACACTCTCTCCCTCCCTCCCTCTCTCTTCCTCTTTCCCCCTTTTTCTCCCTCCCCCCTACACACACGCATTGCTGATGGGCATGGAAAATGATACAACCTCTTTGACAGTTTCTCACACAACTAAACATATTCTTACCATCTGCCAGCAGCCATGCTTCCTGCTCTTTATCCAGATAAGAACATTTAGGTCCATATTAAAAAAAAAAAAAACCCTGACCAATCACAGATGTTTACCACAGCTTAATTCTGGGATGAGGGATCACTATAACTCAACACTGTCTCTGACTGCATGGACAGAAGGCCCTGGTTTGCCGAGAGAGTTGACATCCCATCCTTGGTGAGTATCAGAACACAGCTAGAGCTCTCATTTTAGAGACTGCGGACTGGAAAATAAAATGAGGTTGGATCCCTACCTCACACCATATACAAACGATTACCTCAAAAGGGAACAATGACCTAAATATAAGGGCCAAAACTACAAACTTCTAGAAGAATACATGAGCAAATCACCAAGACCTTGGATTCAACAACAAATTCTTAGGGCACCAAAAAAACATAAACAAGACCAATAAAATGGATAAATTGGAGGTGAGGATTGGGCTCTGCTGTATCAGCTGGACCTCCATTACCGATCCTCTCTTGTCACGGCCTTCTGCTCAGAGTTCAAGGCACTCACAGAAATGACTTAGAGAGCCTCTACAGAGGCTATCTGGTGAGATAGAAATGCACAGAGCATGTGCTTTCATGCACTGGTACGCCCTCTCTCACGCCCTCTCTCACGCACTCTCTCTCTCTCTCTCCTTCCTTCCCTTCCTTCCTTCCTTTCAGGCATGCACCATCACACCTAGCTTCACATGTCTCTTTCTGCCTCAGCTCTTCTGCTCATACAAGGTTAAGTGAAGAATTCCAGATGAGTTACACCATGAGCAATGTGGGATGCCAATGTGGACGCAGAGGGGTCGCTTGAGGTGCAGAGGGGTGCCAGAGTGCACCTGGGCTGGGACTCGCCACTCATTGCTTCTTTGACATGAAGCCCAGAGCCATTTCCACCATCTCTGATTGTCAGGTGCCGGTCCCCCTACGCAACTTACCAGGCCCACCTCCAGGTGTGGATTGGATCTGCTGAATAGGCCCAGCAAAGGTGGTGGAGATAAACTGTCAGCCAGGAAAGACTGCTCAGACCGAGATGGCCCTGAGCCCCACAGGATGTCAGAACAGGGAGCTGACACAAGCCAGGCCCCTCTGTCAGCCATTTTTAGACAATGTACAGGAAGAGATATGTGTCTCCAGGGCAACCTTGCTGTTTCATTACAAACACCTACTTTTCATATCTGCAGAGCCCAGCCTCTTCAGGAAGGTCATTCTAGGAGGCCACACTCCTCCAAAGAGGCTGCCATGATTCAAAGCAGCCACTCCCACTCCCAATCACCTGACAATAGTGTCACAATCACAGGGTGGCAGAGACAACTGAGTGGGGCCACACAGGGAGTATGTGTCACACTAGGCCCAGTAAGACAGAGGCAATTTGTTCATCTTGTAGATGACAAAACCACTGGAGTGTGCCGGGCGCTGGTGGCTCACATCTGTAATCCTAGCTACTCAGGAGGCTGAGATCTGAGGATCATGGTTTGAAGCCAGTCTGGGCAGGAAAGTCTATGAGCCTCCTGTGTCCAATTAACCACCAGACAACTGGAAGTGGTGCTGTGTCTCAAAGTAGCAGAGTGCTAGTCTTGAGCAGAAGCTCAGGGATAATGTCCAGGCTTTGAGTTCAAGCCCCATGACCAGACAAAAGGAAAAAAAAAAAAAAAAACCTCTGCTAGAATGAAATTGCTCACCCTGAGAAAAATGGCTGTTCCAGGGCAGAGCTGGGGTTCCAGTACCCCCCAGAGCTAACATTTGTGTGTTTCCAAGAGGACAAGAAGGAACGGCTGTCAGGCTGCAGGGTCCCTCCTGTAGGTGGCTGAGGACAGCAGCCACAGCTGCTTTCTGCTTTCCTGGTGTCCTTAGAAACTTCCCAGGAACACAGCAGTGGGGAGGCCGGGTGGCTGTGCTCTCCCCTTCTGCTTTAGTCTGTCCCTACTCAGGAGGCCAGGTGGGAGCCAGGCTCTGTGAAAAGGCATCCACTTCCTGTGGGGACCAGCCACTGCTGCTAGGTTTCTAAGTTCCCGCCGGACAGCTGGCAGAGAAGGGGCCACGCGACGTGGGCGCTGCCGATGTCTGGCCGCCACGCCAGCCACTGCCCACTGCAGTCTCAGCCCAGTGTTGCTTTGAACTGCGGCCAAAATAACCCCAGACTACCAGAGCCTCTCTCCAAAAGGGAGAGATGACAAAACCAAGTCCCCAAAGGATTTTTATGAAAAACCCAATAGGGGAAGGCACAGGATAAAGAAGAAACAAACCATTTTTCTTAGGAAATACTTTCATATAGACAGTGTAACTGATCTATCCACTTTAGCCTTCAGCTTTTTTTTCCAAGATATTTTTGAACAATTTTTACCAAAAGACACAAGAACTGTAGGGGGTGGTTCAGGCTTCAAATCCCAGTTATATTACTCTTGACCTTTTCTGAGGCCCAGACTTTTCTTCTATAAAACAGAGGTGAGCGGAGAGCTATGCTCAGAGGGCAGTTTACAGGACCTAATGGGATAAACCTGAAGGGTCTCTCCCTCAGAAGGTAAGGCTCAGAGGGCCTGGAGAGGAGAGAACTTGGATCCTCTACACTAAGACGCCCCTCTATGCTGCTAACCATACCTTTCAGCTGGCCTCTGTCCTTTTTGGTTCACGGTGCCGCGGGTCCTCTGAGGTCTTGAGCTAGTGGCTTCAGGACAAACTCTAGAAATAGAAAAGAGATGGCAAAGGTTTGTGGGGATGTGGCTTCTGAGGCCACATCTGCTTGGATGTGGTCCCTACCCCTGAGTTTCCCTCTCCCACCTGACAGTGTCCCCAGGTCCTGTGGACTGGGGGTATTTTCCCAGCCCACAGTCAGCCCAGTGTCCACGCAATTACACCGACCACTGAAAATGGGAACCTGCGCAGTGCAGGATTTTGCTTCAAACTAAAATATTAGCAACTTAGTGCAGAACTTAGGTTTCCTCAGGCTGGAAAAAAAAAAGGCTTTCTGAGCAATTGTGAAAACAGGAAAGAGAATTAATCATCACCTAATGAATACAAGCTCTTTGAGCAGACCAGTAATTCTCAGACTTGTGCAGGAAAAGATAAGTAATAGAAGAGGACTTAGGTAGGAGAAGCAGCTCAGCCCCAGGCTGTGGCTACAAGTCCAGGCCCTCTGGCCCATCTCCTCTGTCAGGCCACAGGAGAGAAGGGTCAAGTTCACTGTGTCCAGACACCATACCTATCAGCCAAGGCGTAGGCTAGTCTCAGGTTCTGGATTGTCACAGCACAGATAAATGATTTTGTACCTCTCTCTGTGCACATACTACGTGCAAAGGACCCTGTTGGGCACATACAGAAAACAGTTGTTGAGCAAATGCAGGAACCAATGATGAGAAAGTAGATGAATTAGAAAGAGATGTGCAAAAACAAATACAAACCAGGTGCCAGAGGTTCACGCCTATAATCCTAGCTACTCAGAAGGCTGAGATCTGAGGGTATGAGTTCAAAGCCAGCTTCAGCAGGAAAGTCTGTGAAACTCTTTTCTCCAGTGAACCACCAAAAAGCTGGAAGTGGAGGTATAGCTCAAGTGGTAGAGGATCAGCCTTGATAGAGAAAGCTAAGGGAGAGGGCAAATCCCTGAGTTCAAGTCCTACAACTGGGGGGAAAACAAGCAAGCCACCATTTGAAGCTGCTGTCTGATGTGGCAGGTGATTAAGAGACAGGCATCTCTTTGCAGTGATTGGGTAAGAAATGAGGAAGGGAAGGAGAGAGGAAGGGAAAAACAGACGGGACCACAGGGGTAGGGGAAAGAACCAACATGAATAATCCATGCAGATCTGTGTTTCTAGTCATATGTATGTGCACATGTGGTACACGTGCAGCAAGGAACCTAGCATCTCATTAGACATACCAGTCTGTGCCATCACATCTCCTCTGAGCATGAGCACCCCTTCAGCTTCCTGAGCCTTTTTGACAGCCACATAGTATCTCAGGGTAACACATCCCTTCCCTTCCCTCCCCCTCCCCCTGCCAAAATTGTAAAGTTCGTTCTCAACATAGTGTCATCTCTTTGTTACAATGGGTCAACCTGTACCCTATTTAAGCATTTTGTTTTTTCCCTTCCCCTTCCCCAATTAGAAAAGTGTATATACAAGATACAGGGCACTGGAATCAAATACAGTAAAAACAGGGGTTATGCCTTCGGGGAGGAACATACCAAAGAAACAAAAAATAAAAATCACATAGTCCATTATAAGTACGTTAAAAACAATAGCAAGAAAGAAAAAAAAACACTTGTGTCCCTGTCTTGGGGTTCATTTTGCTTAACATCATCTTATTATGGTCAATATACATAGTTTTTGACCTTTTCTAGGACCTTTTCTGCTTGACCTAGACATATACTAGTTATTGCAAATAAGGGAAACCATGGGACCTATGTTTATTTCCCTACCAGGGCCAGTTGGACTATAGTAGCTTTGTGGCCATGAGCTCCAGACCACATTGGCACAGTCTCTGATGAAAAATGACTTAAACTGAAAATACCCACCGTCCCCCTGACAGACATATTTTAGAACTGCCCTTGCTGCTGACCCTGCTGTATCATCTCCCCTCCCCTTACCCCTGAAGACATGTACCAGAAGTCTTGGAAGAGAGCCTGAGACCAATACTACATCTGATGCTGACGCCCCGATGAACATAGAGGCCACTGAGACCTTGAAACTCCTCAGTCAAAATAATATTGCTTACCCACCCTGCCTCCGCCTCACCCCACTTCCATCTGCTCCCCCCAGACTTTACTCTTCCTGCCTAATATTTAAAGAACCTTAGTTGTAAGGGGGTGGGGGTGTGTGAAGGAGACTTGGGCGCCCTTCCCAGGCTTCACTCTTGAATAGAGGGCTTTCTGCCCTTTCTTGATTCTGATACCCTCAAGACTCAAGTTTCCTTGCAGTCTCTATTTGAATGCATGCACAATAAAGTACAGGGCAGACAAAAGCCTTTTGTCTTTATTGTAAATTTGAACCCAGGGTTCGGCCTACAGAAAGGCTTTTCTGATCACATCCTAGTGGCCTAGAACACCCAAACCCCAGACAAAGGGGTGGGGGGTAGGGGAGGAATATGTTATTTGGCTGACACAGAGCAAGGTCCATTGAGGTCTACTGTCCACTGCCCAGGGCACCTCTGAAGAACTTGGGTCTCCCTGCGCCACGCACTGCATTTACTGATAATGAGCTTTTATGAGCTCCAGGGACCACATGGAACATGTATTCATGTCAAGCACGTCTGTCAGCAGCGCAGCCTGGGTGAATGTCACACATTAATAAAATTAAAGGACTCAGCCATGCTGGGAAGGAGCAGTGGGCTTCAAGGCAGGTATGGACAAGGGCCGGTCACCAACAAAATGACTTTCCAGGTCTGGTGCTCCTGGGCCTTAAGCTATCTCTGTGAGTGAGTGCTGGAAAGGAGATTAGTTTATTACCAAGTCTGCCAGAGAGGCAAACTCCAGCACTAATCCCAATTCCCATGTAAGCCAATGTGCATGAAGAGAGGGAAATCTGTGCTGCAAATGTTTTCCTCTTCCTGGGACCCCCACCCCAGCTCCTCTGAGGCACAGAAGAATCCCAGGATACAGTGCAGGAAGATGGTGGCCAGGCCATGGATGGTGGTCATCTTTGGCTTTGGGAAGGAAAAACAAGAGCCAGACTGTCACAGCTTCCTACCTCAGTGCCTACCCCTGACCCCCAACCCTTCTGAAGGATTGGGAGTGGTATGGGCTGAAACTGCTTAATCCAGCTTTTATGGCTTCACAAGCCAACTTAAGCAAGCAAACCTACTAGTAACGCAGCGGCGGCTGACAGGAAATTCACTGAGAAACATGCACACCGAGAAACAGAGGTAGCAGAGGCCTGGCACTCAGAAGGGAACTCTTAAATATGAGTCTCTGTAGATTACAATCACTATAATTTTTAGTATACCTAATGCTGCCAATTAAGTTAATTAATGATGACACAAGTCTGTAGATGTTGCAAGACAGGTTTCTAAGATATTAAAATGTAAATAAATAAAATGGTCCCTTAAAAATCCATAGAATACACTAAGCATTTAATAAATGGGTGGTGAAGCTAGTGGTTGTGGCTCATGTCTGTAATCCCAACTACTTGGGAGGCAGATGGCGGAGCACATGGAGATCAAAGTCCAAGGCCAGCCTATACAAAAAGACAAGACCATGTCTAAAGACAAACTAAAAGCAAAAAACAGGGTAAGGTATGATTCAAGTAGTAGAGTACCTACCTAGCAAATGTGAACCCTTAAGTTCAATCCCAGTACCACTGAGTGAATAAACGAATGATTATAGATATGAAGAATTGGCCAAGTTTGCCCATTGTATACGGTCTGGCCCAAAAGTTCAATCCTTCTCCTCCTCTTGTTTCTTCTAAACTGAAGACTGGGTTCAATTTTAAAGAAAAATGCTAATAGTCACTGAATGTCCTGGCTGAAGCCTAGATAAGACACTTCAATGTTGACTCCAAAGTCTCCAACTCCATTTTTAACTTTTTACTTAAAATACAGCTAGGCACCAGTGGCTCGTATCTGCAATCCCAGCTACTCATGAGGCAGAGATCTGAACATTGCAATTGGAAGCCAGCACAGGCAGGAAAATCTGTGTGACTCATATCTCCAATTAACCACCAAAAAAGCTGAAAGAACTGTGGCTCAAGTGGTAGAGCACTAGCCTTGAGCAAAAAAAGCTCAGAGATGGTGCCTAGGCCCTGAGTTCAAGCCCCAGGATACATACATACATACACACACACACACACACATATATACACACACACATACAAAATAGCACACATACAGAATAGTGTACACATATATCATAGGCATACATGGGAAACCAACACCCACATCTAAAATCCTTCTGTATTTTCCCAGCTACTATTTCTCTTCCAGGCCATTCTCCCAAGTCCTTCCTGACTATGGCATAGTTCCTGCCCCGACCTACCTGGCATCAGCTCCATTACTATTTGTCTGCTTTGCACAGAGATCCCCATTACTCTCCCAGCCTGCTGCCTCTGTACCCTCCAACTTTCCTCCCCACTCTAAGCACTGTGTCTTCTCTTCCAGTGTGTTCCTTGGCATTGATGAATGGATGAATGGCTGGCTGGATAAATGGATGGATGAATGGGTGATGCTGAATGATGGATGGATGATGGGTGGATGGATGAATGGATAGATGAATGATGATGAATGATGGATAGATGATTATGGACGATGGGTGGATAGATGAATGGATAGATGAAATATGGATGGATGATTAATGGATGGATGAGATATAAATGGGTAGCATATGGATGAGTGATTAATGAATTGAACAGGTAAATGGGTGAGTGATGCATGGGAATAGATGGATGGGTTTTGATGGATGGATGGATGGATAGATGGACAGATGGGGGACACATGGAGTTAAAAAGAATGGTGGAAAGGCAGAACTAGCCAATAGAAAAATCTATGCTAAACATGCTAGGGATTTTATTACTCAAGACACTGAGAACTGCAGGATCACAATTCAAAGCTAGCCAGAGCAGAAAAGTCTGCAAGACTCCATTCTCCAATTAACCAGCAAACTGTCAGACTGAAGGCAAGTAGTAGAATAGCAGGCATGAGTGAGCAGGCTGAGGGAGAGCACAAGGCTCTGATTTCCAGAAACCAAAGAAAAAAATGTCAATTATATACCCAATAATGGATTTATATCCAGAACTCTTAAAATGCAACAAAAAAAAAGCAACAGCACTAAGGAATGGCTTGTTGGTAGGGCATCTGCTACCACCTCAATACCATCCCAATAGCTACTATCAACAAGCAGAAAAGAAGAGAGTAAGGATGAGAACTCCTGGGCCACTGCTTGTGGGAATATAAAAAGAGCTAAAAAATAAATGGACTGCCTGATCTCGCAATTCCATGTCTGAGCGTAGACACAGAACAGAAAGCAGTATTTGGCTACTAGATTCACAGTCACATCTTCCATAGCGGGAAAATACAGAAGCAATGAGAATGTCCACTGAGACATGTCTAGATAAGCAGAATGTAGTAGATCCATACAGTGGAATATTATTCAGCCTTCAAAAGGAAGGAAATTCTGACACGTTTAAACATGGATGAACCCCGAAGACATGATGTTAAGTGAAATGAGCCAGTTGCCAAAAAAGAAAGAAAGAAAAGACAACTACTATGATTCTACTTTTATAAAATAGTGCAGAGCAATTAAAGTCTATCTAAAGAAATATGGAGTAAACCATGTTTACCATTAGCTGAAAAGTTACAGTTTAATGGAAATATGACAACTTCTGGCAATGGACGGTGATGATGGTTTTATAACATTATGCATCTACATGAACACCACTTAACTGTAAACTCAAGAGTGGTCAAAGTGAAAAATTTTGTGATGTGTGTATTTTACCAACAATAAAAAAAAAAGTGGGGGAGAAGAGTAAGGGTAGGATCAGTGGTTCCAAGCTACACACTCTCGGGGCCTCCCTGGCCTCCCTGAGATTTCTCCATGAAGAACAGATGTGGCTACACCCAGCTCACACGCCAATACCTAATTCAGAACAGCTGGGCTCTCCAGTAGTTCCAGCATGGTTTCCAGATAACGTTGGAGAACACTGGCTTGGTCTCTGGATGCTTTCCTCTCCCCAGAGGAGGAAGAAAGCTGGGAGTGCTGCCTGGAAGAGGCAACAAGGAAATGACAAATGGGAGGGGAGGGTGGTTAAGCTCTCTCTCCCCATCTTCATCTTTCCCTGGCTGCACACTCCCCAGCCCAGCAACCCTCCATCTATACCATACATCCTAAGACCACAAGAACTCTTGATCTTCTGCCGAGGGGAAGAAACCTAAGTTCTAGATGCAGAATAAGGTCTGGATATGGCTCAGCCTTGAGCTCTCCCTCCAGGCACAGCCAGGCCAGCCCACAGAACCCAGGCTGGACCCCTGCCAGTCTGATGCAAGACTGTTGACAGATAAAAGCTCTGCCTGAGATGGCTCCAGAGCAAAGCCTGGGCTTTGTTTTGCTTCGTTTGAAATTAACTACATAGGGGGCTGGTGTGGGGGTGGGGAGGGCTCAGAGCTCAGGCAGGCTCTGGACGGGTTCCTGCTGTTTTCTGCATCTCACCAGCCTCCTGTCAGCCCTTAATGAAGCTGCCTGAGTGCTGAGCACAACCAAGTCCTCAATGTGCCTCTCCACCTGCACTTGTCTCCCTGGGAGAGGGAGAAAGAGAGGGAGGGAGGGAGGGAGGGAGGGAGGGAGGGAGAGAGGGAGGGAAGGGGGTTCCTAGGGCCCCCATCCTCTTAGCCACTTCACACTCCATTCCCATAATGAATCCCTAAATCAGCCTCCTAACTATGCCCCAGGGTCTCCATGCAGGCTGAGTTGGGGAGCCACAGCACGCTCAGAAAGAGTGGGGGTGAATTAGTGCTCAGGGACAAGAGGGGCCAAGCCCACATGTAATTGAGCACTGCCAGCAGGAATCCTGAGGGTGTGCCCAGAGGGCACAGGCCTCTCAATCACAGCTCATTAGCTCTCGATGGCCTGGGGAGGGTAGAAGGACCAAGGAAGAAAGAGATGTATCCACCCCATACATTTGCACTGGAGCTGTTTATTCTTGATGCACCTGTTGTTCATAATCCTCTCCCCTCCTCTCCCATCTGCTCGGGGGCTTTTCTGCAGATGATGGCACACGCCAGCTAGGATCTCTCAGTGCCCTCCTGAATATACATACCTGCCTCATATACATGGCCAAGCTGAGTAGCAAAAGTAGCCTGATGTAGCCTGATGCCCAAGACATAGTGCCATCAGCAAGCAGAACACCACCTCTGCCCTGCTCTGTCCTATCCAAGGGCGGCTTCGTGCCCAAAGGAGGGCCAGGCCTAGGAAAATCCTCAAAACCTCTATTCCGATTCCTCTCACGAGCAAGGGGAGCACTAATTCGATTTATCCTGTCTATGAAATTACCCATTGACTAGCTGTTCACAGAGGAAGCATCACAGAAACAAATGTTCTGACAGAGTCAGCTTTTGCTCACTCTTCCTGGGCGCACCTGGCACCTGGCAGGTACCTGGGACCAGAGGGACCTGGACACCTCAGCAGCTTAAAGGATTTGTACCTGAAGGTGGATTCTAGAGCAGTTCTACATTGTCCCTGGGTTCTAAGTTTCACCCCTTTCCCACCATGCCATCTGCCTAAAGAAATCAATGTAAGACCTTGGGCTTCATACCACATCTAACAAGAGGCCACTGTTCTCTGCCCTAGCAAAGGAAAGAAGGCCAGGCTGTGTCCACAGCCACGGGGCTGAGCCTAGCAAGGAAGAACCAGAACCCAGGACTTTGCAGGCGATGCCTTGAAAAGCATGGTACCACATGGCCCAGCCTAATTAGGGAGGTAGGCAGAGCTTGACCAACATCCACCTTCCCATGGAGACACTTGGGAGGATTTTTGACCTCAGGGCTGTGAGAGCCAAGATACTTAGGGTCTAGAATCACAGGGCAAGCTGGGTCCTGGTGACTCGTGCTTGTTCTAATCCTTAGCTACTCAGGAGGCTGAGATTTGAGAACTGTAGTTCAAAGCCAGCCTGGGCAGAAAAGTCTGTGAGACTCTTATCTCCAATTAACCAGCAAAAAAAAAGCTGAAAGTAGAGCTGTGGCCTTCGTGGTAGAGTACCAGTCTTGAGTGGAAAATACTACGGCATAGGTCTCAGGCCTTGAGTTCAAGCCCCAATACCAGAACCACCAGGCTGTGGCACAAGGATCAGAAACAAAGACCTGGCTCAGAGCACAGTCCTCCATGTAGGCCAACCCATATCCTAAGGCATTCTGCCTCTGGGAGAAGGATTTAAAGAGCCACAGGATGTTAGTAGGCTTGTTTTCAACTGCCCCCTCCCTCTCCACCCCTCCCCTCCCCTCCCCCAGCAAGGAAATGGAAAGCTGAGAACTTAAACCTAGGAACTGAGTGAAGGGCTCAGGCTGTGGCCAACCACAGCTTTCCTCCGCTGCTGGGGCTATTAATTCTGCCTTTATAACCTACTGGGTGGCAGTGGAATCTGCACAAATGGTACCACCCCAATTCTTTGTAATTCTTCCCTGAAGCCCACATACACTCTAATACAGAGAAGGGGCTGGGGGTGGGGGGGCAGAGAGGGAGGGTGTGAACCACAGATCCATTAGCATTTTGATGGGATTTCCCTAACTCCAGCAGCCAGACAGCTTTTAAAATTCATAGCTGGAGATTAATCCTTCCAGTCTCACTCCTCCTTACCAAGCTCCACACAGCAAGGGACTTTTTAGCCCTTCAAGGGCCCTGATTAAGAAAGTTAGGAACCCAGATGGCTCCATCAAGAGTCCTAAGAGACTACAGGGATTTTTCTGGACTGAGTGTGCCTAGCCTCCAAACTCACTAAGATTCAGTGATGGCATGGTGAAAATGCCCATCCTGTTTTTCGGAAGTCTGAGGCATCTTTACACCAAGGCAGAGCTCCTGAGATGTAGTAGGGCTCATGGCTCTGTGACCAGACCAGGCCTCTTCATTCTGTTCACTAGCACAGTGGCTTCTTTGCAGTGAGCTACCCTGGATACTCGCATTCAAAATTAGGGAGACAAAAGACCCACAAACCCCCAAGCTCCAGCAGCTCTGTCTAGCTGGGGGAATGGGGGGGGCAGGAGATGGGGGAGTTGACAATTGCAATGGTTATGACTACACCAAGTGATTACCCAGGGACTCCAGGAGAGCCGGCGGCATTGAGGGGGGAAAAAAATCAGTGGAACACAGTTCATGAGCTACTCACACCCTCTGGGGAGCTCCGGGTCCTTCCTCAAACCTTACTCATAGGCCACAGTAGTAAGTGTAGGTGGCAAGGCACGCTGTGTTTTGTAGTGTAAGATCAGAAAGGGTACAATTAAGAAAAAGGATCGAAGCTGGGCACTGGTGGCTCACACCTGTAATCCTAGCTCCTCAGGAGGCTGAGATCTGAGGATTGCGGTTCAAAGCCAGCTCATGACACTGGTGAAAGTCTGTGACACTCTTATCTCCAATAAACCACCAGAAAACTGGAAGTGGTGGTGTTGCTCAAGCAGTAGAGCACTTGTCTTGAATTGAAGAGCTGAGGGACAGTGCCCAGGCCCAGAATTCAAGCCTCACAACTGACAAAGAAAGAAAGGAAGAAAGAAAGAAAGAAAGAAAGAAAGAAAGAAAGAAAGAAAGAAAGAAAGAAAGAAAGAAAGAAAGAAAGAAAGAAAGAAAGAAAGAAAGAAAGGAAAGAAAGAAAGAAAGAAAGAAAGAAAGAAAGAAAGAAAGAAAGAAAGAAAGAAAGAAAGAAAGAAAGAAAGAAAGAAAGAAAGGAAGGAAGGAAGGAAGAAAAAAAAGAGAAAGAAGGAAGGAAAGAAAGAAAGAAAATAAAAAGTAAAAGGATCCAAGCCAGCACTGATGGCTCACAACTGTAATCTTAGCTACTCAAGAAGCTGGGTTCAGAGCTAGCCAGGCAGACAAAGAGGGAAAGAAAGAGACAGAGACAAAGAGAGACTCATCTCCAATTAAACAGCCAGAAGTGGAGTTGTGCCTCAAGTGATAAGAGTGATAGCCTTGAAGGAAAAAGCCTTAACAAGATTTGGAGGCCCTGAGTTCAAGGTCCGATGCCAGCAGAAAGAGAGACACAAAGAGAAGAAAGAGACCCTTGTCTCCTATTAAATAGCAAAAAATCAGAAGTAGAGGTATGGCTCAAGTGGCAGAGTGCCAGCTTGGAGGGAAGAAGCCTTAACAAGATCTGGAGGCCTTAAGTTCAAGGCCCAGTACTGGAAGACAGACAGACAGATGTGTGTGTGTGTGTGAGAGAGAGAGAGAGACAGAGAGACACAGAGAGACCGAGAGAGAGAGACAGACAGACAGACAGAGAGACAGAGAGAGAAATGTAAACTTTGAATAGTGTTTTTAGCAAGCCCACCAGGGATCAAATAGACTGTGGAGTGGAATCTAGAGGAATGAACTTTATATAAAGTTAAATAAACTTGTAGATTGTTTTTTCTCATTTAAAAAAAAAAAAGACCACCCCCAAGGTGATGGTTTAATCAGCCTACACCAGCACTAACCAGCTTCCAACCAGTTTACCCACCTCATTTCCCATTCAAGCCCAAGTCCTGTACTTCCCACTTCTTTGGGTTCTCAGAATCCACCCTAACTTCCTGGGGCTCCTTTGCTAATGAATCACACCAGTCTTGGATCCATATACATTCTAGATTTATGATTGAGTCCTGGTTTTAATTTTTTCTCAATTTTATACTGACAACATATGCCCAATTATACATACGAATATATTTATACGTGCGTGTATATATATATACACACACAAATATGTGTATGCATTGCATATACATGCATATACATATACAGATCAATTGTCAAAAAAATAAAATTCCAACTAATTGAGTCAAAGATCTCACTGGCTTGCCAGCTGCGCATGAACAGCACAGTACCCCTCTGTAAAGAAGAAGAGCCCTGCTGAGCTGAGCAGGGGCCAAGTAGGGTGGCCATGGCGGGAAAGGCTGAAGCAGCAGAAACAAGGAACCAAAAAGCAGGTTGGGTGTTTTAAAGTTACTTTTCTTGTCTGAATTAAAGCAGAGGGGCTTCCTTATCACTCCAACTAAAGGTGGCCTGTATCATCTCTCATCTGACACCTCCTACCCACCCCTCCCACCAGACAGCCAGATCTCATCAGTAAACAGCGAAGGGTTCAGACTGGTATGTATAACCTTAGCACTGGTGACTCCATTTTGATTGGCCCTGTTGGGGTCTGGTGCAGAAGCAGAGACCAAAACAATGGCCTTTCTTAGACTGTACTTAACAACAGGGAACACATGTACTTTTGCATGCTCACACGCACACGTGCATGCACACACACGCGCATGCACGCACACACATATATACACACACAGGAAAAAAAAGGCGAATGTATGTCATTACAAAGTTGGCATATCTATGACATTTACAATCAGAAAAAGGGAAGGGCTTATAAATATTATTGCTAAATTGAAAAGCATACTCTTCTCTAAGATTCTTCAAACTAATAGCCGATATAAATTCCTTGCTCCCACCAGGCAAGTATCTTTTGGCCATTTTGGAAATTGAATTCTGGGCCTCATGCCTGTCTCATTCTATTACTTGAGCCACTTCTCCAGTCCTTTTGTTTGTGAGATACAGTCTTGCTAACGTTTCGCCCAGGTCCTATCCTCCTATCTCTGCCCTCTATAGATTGATGGGTATTTGTCACTATACCCAGCTTGTTCTTCTTCAGAAGACTTTTTGCTGGTGTTTTGCCCAGGCTGCCTATAGAGTATGAGTGTGTGTGTGTGCGCGCGCACGCGTGCGCAAGCGTGCACGCGTGTATATTGTGCCTCCTATCTCTGCCTCCCAAGAAGCAGCGATTACAGGTGTGTGCTACTGCTTTTTTTTTTTTGTCGGTCATGGACTTGAACTCAGGACCAGGGCACTATCCCCGAGCTTTTTTGCTCAAGGCTAGTACTCTACCACTTTGAGCTACAGCACCAATTTCAGTTTTCTTGCTTTGAACTGCCATCCTCAAATCTCAGCCTCCTGAGTAGATAGGATTACAGGTGTGAGCCACAGCCACTGGGCTCTATCAGACACTTTCTAAGCATTTACAGGATGGATACTTGCATTAGGTCTTCTCTCCCCACTGTGAGATACATAGTTCCCCTCTCCAATCTTCACATGTGGAAATAGGAGCAAGCACAGGCAATTATTCCTCCAAGCAGAGAACTTGGAGCCCCGGAGCCTACTTCTCACCCACCCTACCAGATGCCTGCTGCCTCCCAAGTGGAGAAGGAAGAATAAACACATATGCTGGCTGCCAGGGTCAGGCTCACAGAAGACAGAATCCCCCACCTACTCCCAGAACACAGAGCACGCCAGAAGCCAGGCAGCCTGGAATTGCATTCACATGTGTCTCTATCATGGCAAGCAGACCTCAGTCTTCTCCACTGTTGCCACAGAGACAGAAGACACACCATAGATGACCAGCAGTGAATGTCCCAGGAACCTTTCCACCTGCTCAGACCACGCTGCTGCACAGATGAATAGCTCACACTGCCTCTCTGTGCCCACACTAAAGAGCCCGCTGATACCTGCATCATAAAGCAAAGGACATGAGCTGGGGAGTTTATGCCTGCAATTCTAGCTACTTGAGGAGCTGAGATCTGAGGATCATGGTTGAAACCAGTCTGGACAGAAAAGGCTATGAGACTCTTATTTCCAATTAACCAGCCAGAAGCCAGAAAAGGAGGTTTGGCCCAAGTGGTTGAGGGCTACCCTTGAAGAAGAAAAAAGCAAAGTGCCAAGTGAGAATGCAAGGCCTAAGTTCAAGGCCCAGTCCCAGCACAAAAAAATAAATAGAAGCTAGAGCAGGAAGGAGGAGGGAGGGAAAGAGAGATTAGGAGTTGGACTGTTAAGGACTGCTCCCCTGCAGCCAAGTAGTGGCCCCGTGCCTTGGAAATGGCCCAGGCCCAGAAACCAGGAGCTCTGCTGCTAACTCACCATGTGGCCTTGGCCAAGACCATATGTCTCTCCGAGGCACATTACCTGTTTGCTGAATTGTTTTACCTGGGGCAGGTATGGGGTCCTGGCCAGAGCCCCTCATCTACTGATTCTCACAAAGTTGTCCCTTCAGTGGATCACTGCTGGCTAACGTCAGGTAGAAATTAAGCTTTTGAGAAGGAAGCCTGATCCCCAAGACTAAACTGGGGTGAGTCTGCAGGGGAGGGGGGAATGGATATTAGACATGGGGAGAGATGCTACATTCACACAGAATTCTCCAGCATCATGGGTTCACTCTGGTCACAATGTTTATTTATTTTGTGAAATATATATATATATATATATATATATATATATATATATATATATATATGCACACACACACACACACACACATATATTCTAAGGTCTCCAAACACCTGCAGATTCAGACAGGATTATTTGGGTAAATATCATGTTTCAAAAGTTCCCAAACAGGGAGGCACCAGAATGGAGAGAGGAAGCCTGGCATTGGTGGCTCAAGCCTTAATCCTAGATACTAAAGAGGCTGAGATCTGAGGATCACAGTTCAAAGCCACCCCAGGCAGGAAAGTCTGTGAGATTCTTATCTCCCATAAACCACTAGAAAACCAGAAGTGGCGCTGTGGCTCAAGTGGTAGAGCATTTGCCTTGAGCTGAAGAGCTGAGGGACAACGCCCAGGCCCAGAGTTCAAGCCCCATGACCAAAAAAAAGGAGAAAAAGAAGGAGGAGGAGGAGGAGGAGGAGGAGATGATGATGACGACGATGACGAAGAAAAAGAAGAAGACGAGGAAGAATGGAGGAATGGAGGGAGGGTGAACAAAAGCAGCCATTAGATTCAATGTACATTACATAAAAATGGAATAATGTACCTTAAGGGTAGAGATGAGCAGAAAAAAATGGGGGAGAACAATGGAAAGGGTGACACTGACCAAGAAGCACTGCACTCTTAATCTGACTAACGGAATTTTAAACTCTTGTACAACTACTAAGTAATAATGATAATAATAATAATAATGTTTCCAAATAAAAAGTTTCATTTTCCTTGCTTTACCAATACTGTACTTATCAGGCCTTTATCTATGACTATGAAGAAGACAGAGGAGAAAGTAATTCAGCAATGCCAGCTGCTAAGTAAGTGTCAACATTGAGAGCTGTGTCTCTAGGTGACTAATTAACAGTGACGATAAGAAAGGCAAATGAACAGCATGCTGGTGAAGACCATCCCCGCAGATTCCAAAGCGAGTTACAACACCTTCTGGATCTCAGTGGCATTGTCTGCCAGCCCAGTGGTTTTCAAAAAGGGTTCCCCAGGAGCTCCTCAGGGACGCTAAAGTATCTCCCAAAACAGCTTCTTTGTGCGTGAATTCAGCTGGACATTCCATATGGGACTGGCTTTCAACTCTGTGGCTACAAGTAAAATCAAACACCACCAGACACAGTTACACCAGGAATGTTGAAGACATTCTGATGGCCAGAGGGCTTTCTACAGAGGCATCATAGGGACCCATGTCCGTGTGTCCTGGGGTTGAGTTTCTGTCCCATCTGGGTCAGGCAGCAGGCCCACCACCTCAAGGAGGGAAGGTTCTGAGATGAAGCAGGGAGCCACAGTGACAGATGACACTGGAGAAGCACTTACAAGGCCCCAGACACAGCACCTCCTTCCGTCAGTCCCATGGCTGCCTTAAGGAATAGGTTCTGGGTTTCTCTCCATTTTGCCAAAGGAGACACTGATCTTCAGAGAAGTTGAGTGTCTTTTCCAGGGTCTTTTCCGGAGAGCCACAGGACACTGGAAGAGCTCTTGAGCTCCAGCTGCTCCTTCTCTATTTTACACAGGGTTTAGGACAGTCTTAAAAGGGGAGGGACCACTATGAATTTGTAGCAGAGCAGAACCAAAACTTAGTGTCTTACTACTTCAGCTCGGCCCCAGCGGGCCACTCAGAGCTGCATAGTTTACTGGTCAACAGCTCCACTCAAGAATGAGACAGCAGACGGGCGTGGCTCAAGTAGTAAAGTGCTTGTCTGGCAAGCACAAGGCCCTGAGCTCAATCCCAGTACAGTCAAAATAAAACAAAAAATACTTCAGGGGCTAGCATGGTAGGGCATAAGTATAATCTCAATTACCCAGGAGGCAAAAGCTGGAAGATTAAGGTCCAAAGCTGCTCCAGACAGAAGCATGAGGCCCTATTTGAAAACCGGCAAAAAGGGCTGGAGGTGTGGGTCAGGTGGTAGAGAGCCTGTCTGGCAAGTACAAAGTTCTGAGTTTAATCCTCAGTACTGAAAACCAACAGAAAAGAATGGTGTGCCCAAATTTATACCCAGATACCCCTCTGACACACACCTCTGACACAGTCCTGCTGCGCCTCCGTTTACCATCTCAAAGATGCCAATAATACCTGCAACTTATCCTGTCAGGCACTTGCAAGGATTCAACAGGCAGAAAGTTCTTATAAGATCCAATTTTCTTTATCCCTGGAACTTTGTAGGGAGGAAGGGATACACCAGAATGGAGTGATGCATTTGTCAATCTGTGCAGGAAACCAGGATCTGTCTTAATTTCCATTACCACCACCACCACCCCCTTCACAGCAAACATGAACACTGCCTCTGTTTCCCCACTGACTCCAGCTGAGACATCAAAAGGAAGAAGAATGGGCATGAGAGATCACATCTCAAGACAAGTCACTACCTGGACCCCCACCCCCACACACACACACACACCTCAAATTGTCTCTTGTCCAGCACGGGATGAAATGATGTGTCTTCAGTAGCAAACACCATTCCAGGCTGGCACACAGCCTGCCTAATGAGATCAAATCCACCCACTGGCAAAGTCTCAGAGCAGAACATACCCAAAGGGCCGTACCTCCGCTCCGCTGAGACACCACACAGAAAAGTGGTGATCTTTCCAAATGGAAATCAGTAGCTCTGCCTCCCTCAAGAGCAAGGAAACCAAGGCTCAGAGAGGTTGAATGATGGACAGCAGCCAGAGAGCCAGTTGGTTAAAAGGGACAAGGAGAGAACCTCACAACTCTACACAGGGAAGGAGGTTAGGTCAAGTAAGAGCATGGCCCAGTACATGGGAATAGGTGGGGGTGTGGGGGTGGTAGATGTACCATTGAGAACCAGAATTGGGGCAGGGGAGGAATCTGCACTTCAATAAGAAGTGAGGAGATTAACTAAGCAAGAGGGATATGAGTGACTGAGGGAGAAGAAATCCAAGTGCTCTGGGAAAGGGGTAGGGAGAGAGGGAGGCAGGGAAGGAGGGGGAGGGGAAGGAGGGAGGGAAGGAGGGGAAAGGGAGGGAAAGACAAGGGAGGAAGGAAAAGCATTTGGGCCATTGTCAAATTCCCACAGTAGAATAAATCAAAACAGATTGTTCTGAGGCAAGGAGGCTGTTCCAACCACATCCTTTCTACCTCAGCTCAACCACGCCTCCCCCAACCCAGTCCTAAGAGCAACAACAATGCTTTCTGGCTTGTGGTCCAAGCGTGGGTTCTGGAGCAGGAGCAGCAATCCTGTGCACCCATTTTCCAGATGAAGCTACCGAGGCTGAGGGAAGGTCATGGGGCCCCCACATCTCCCTGCTCCCCTGACGGCTCCCCACAGTGCTATGTCCTGAAGGACCATCTCCTAGAGGCAGGGCTGCTCCTGGTCACAGTGGGCTGGAAGGGAAGGGAAGGTGCCAGGGGGTTGGGCCACCCCAGAAGCTTCTGTACCACAGAAGGTACAGCAGAAGCTCACCTGCATGGTTACTGGGCACCGTGGTCCGCTCACCTTCGACATCCCTAGCCAGGATCTGCCCTTGGGTGCCCCTGGGCCTGGGTACCCAGGGCTGGACCAAGGAGGTGGATGCAGCCAGGGATCAGACAATGGGTTTTCTATCTCCCACCCCAACAGTGGCAAAGCAAAGGCCACGTCTAATGGCTGCTTCCTGGCAATAGTCTCCCCAACAACGAGCAGGAGGGGCCCCCCAGGTACCCTGGGGAAGACGGGCAAGTATAACTCAGCTGAGCACCACAGGCATGCTGTGTAAATGCCACAGATATGCTGAGACTGCTCAGTGTTAGAGAGAAGTGGGGCCTGGAAATCAGTAGCTCCCTGCAGGCTCACGGGGTCTGTCTTTTATAGCAGCCCTACATCTGATTGGGTCCCCCTCACCCCAAGGGGAACTGGATGGGGGTTACTTGTCCCCACTGCCACTCTGTTCCAGGGTCTGCTCTGGGGTCATCATGAACTCTGCCTTTATCAGTGCCATTATCTTGATTTCCCAGCTTCTTGGGAAAGAAGAGAGGGTGTTCACTACCCAGGGTCTCCAAGAAGAAGAGGGGTGCCACTCCTACAGGGTGTGTGGGGTTGCTGTCTCTCCCTGTTTCCCTAATCTCTCTCCCTTTGCCTGTTCCTCATCCCTATGTTATCCTCCAACAAACACCCTGCAGCTAGCTAGCTAGGCATCAGTGGCTCCTGCCTATAATCCTACTCAGGAGGCTGAGATCTGAGGACTGTGGTTTGAGGCCAGCCTTGACAGACAAATCCTCAAAATTCTTACCTCCAATTAATCAGCAAAAAGGCCAAAACTGGAGGTATGGGCTCAAGTAGTGGAACTCTAGCCTTGATAGGCTCCACATGAAAGGGGGCAGCCACTGCGCTCACATATGGGTCCAGACTGGCAGAGCCTCCCATTAATCAGGAAACACAGAACCCACCCTACCTCATGCGCATCTCTCCCTTCTCAACTGATTTGACTCAGCTGTGCTTTCTGTATTTCTTTAAAGGCCTCTTCCATGTGAAGTGCAACAGAGAGAAAAAGCACCTGGGTCTGAAATGCCACAGGTGCACATGTGGCTACAATCCACACCTACTCATCCAACCAGCAGTAAACCAGCAGTACACTGGTAGGCACCCAGGACTCCCCACCTCCTACCTCCCCACCTCTTCCAGACTCCCCCGCCCCCACCCATTCCTTGCCCACAAGGAATCACTGTTTCTACATTCACACTGTGGGTTCACTTTCCTGACTTTCAACTCTGTATACAGAGAATCAGGTGGTGCACACTTGTCCATGTCTGGCATCTCTTCATGTTCGACACATATGCAGGTGCCCAGAGACCTCTGGCTGCAGTCACAGCATTCACTCATTCTCATGGCCGCATCACACTCCCCTGCGTAACTCCACAGCTTCTTTATGTCCTGCTGTCTATGGACACTGGGTTGGCCCAGCTGTTGCCTGCCGCAGATAACTAAGCTGGACATTCTCACTGTGCCTTTTGCGGAGCACATCTGGGCACTTCAGCTGGGGTATACACCAAAGAGCGGAATTGCACACGGATGCCAGGCTTGAGTTTCACTTCCCACCAAGTCAGTGCCTGGTTGATGTTAGGTGGGAAACATTGTGTGTGCTAAACAAGATACCGGGGCAAGCCTAGGTGTTTGCAGCTCAGGCCTGTAATCTTAGCTACTCTGGAAGCTAAGATCTGAGGACCGTCATTTGAAGCCAGTCTGGGCAGATAAGGCCGTGAGACTCTTATCTCTAATTAACCAACAAAAAGCCAGGAGTGGAGCCAAGGCTCAAAGTGATAGGTGGATAACCTGCCTTGAGCAGGGGAAAACCCCTAGGCCCTGAGTTAAAGCCTACAATTGGCAAACCAAAACAAACAAATGAACAATAACAACAACAACAAAAAAAAAAAAACACAAAACACCTGGGCAGCTAGATGAGGCCTGTGAGCCACCATGCACCTTTGGCCAATGTACCTCATTTTTTTTTGTCACTATCCAGAATTCTTGAGGATTCACTGATGACCCACAAAGTCAACAGTCCGGTGGGGCAAACTCCAGGACCCCACTTCCTAATGAGGACCAAATGGAGGCCTAATCAGGCTGTCAGTGGCTGTGCCTAATGTTTTCTGCCAGAATAAATTATATCAAAATCATCTGAACAATCTCTTTAACACCACCCCTGCACATGCACACAATAGAGCAGTCGGACTCTGTAGTACCCACCAGACCTTCTGAGAAAGGAAGAGATCCAGCAAGACTGTTTTGAAATCTGAACATCTCCTTAGGTCACACAGCACCCAGGTAGCCAAATCCCTAGTAACTTCCCAGCACTTTCCAGTCATTTTAAATCCACCCACTAGCACTGTGTACCCTCCTCTAACCATGCCAGGCATCAATAATTGATCTTGGCACTCCTTCCTGCTGAACCTGGATAAACAGCACATCTGCCCATCACTGGGCTCAAGGCAGGCCCTACTAATAAATCATCACTGGCATTTGAGATGAAAAGGATGTGCCAGTCAGGTCTTCCAGCTGCATCCTGCTACTCCTGATGGTCAGCACTAGTCCCTGAACTCTTGGCTTCTTTTCTCTACTGTCTTAGAGTTCTGAAACCCAGAATGAATGTCAGAGACAGAGAATGAACCAACTTAAGCTTGGCCTGCTCTCCAGCTTATTACATTCTATTCCCCATGCCAACTTGTGAACTGAGCTGTGAAGACAATTTGTCTCCACCCTGGTGTGGTTTTGTTTAGGGTCCCTCTTCTCCAGCCTGGGTTTTGCAGAAGGCAAATAGCCCCAGAGAGATCTATGCTTTACCCAAAGTCACCCAGGCAAGCTCTGGGCAGTGCGAAACTTAAACTATGTCCCCATTTCTAATCCATCTATCCTCTCTATAGAGTTTCTCCCAACCAATTAGGAACCCCTGGAAAAGCCAAAAACATGATGGGAACCTCATTCATCTCAAGCCAAACACATCTGTTTCCCTTCTTCCCTGCTAAGCAGTAAACAGCAGAGACAGAGCCTGGGTTGGCTACAGGCGAGGCTCCCAGCTCAGAGATGAGCCCACATCCCAGAGCAGACAGGGGCCCTTCTCATGTTGATCCCTGGGCTCTAAGAAAGAGATTTTCCCTAATGCAGCTGAGATTGGTGATCTGACATCTCTAGAAATTGCCCTTTTCCAAAGTGATAATGCACCCTGCCCCGGAGGAGACCCGGCAGGGTGTTTGCAGCCGCCCGGAGGCCTGTTGTCTCCCACTTCCCGTCTCTATTAATGTTAGCAGACGAACTCACCGCATATTTTGCTGTAAATGAAAACCAAGCAAACTCATTTTCTCCTCTCCATCAGACCAGATGGTTCCTTCTTGATCTTTTCCCCCTCACTTGGGCTAGAAATTATTTTTCTTAAAAAAAAAAAATTTTTTTTTGAAAAACTAAAACTTTCCTAACATCTGCAAGGCTGCCTTTTTGAGATCATTTTTTAGACAAACATACCCCAAAATGGGTCCTGGGATTGTGTTACAATGGCATTTCCTCTCTCAAAAGCAGCTTCGCCTTTAATTCAATCTTTTCCTTCTAAGGAGGGAGCAGGAGGCCAGGGGATAAGGAAAAAAAAGCACCATTGGCCTGTCTGTCCATGACAGGAGATAATGCAGGACTCCCAAGATGCGGCAGGCTTGAAGGATCTTCCTCTTGTCCCCTCCTCCCCAACCAGAGGTGACTTAACAGGCGTGTTGGGAAAAGATTCCAACGACAACTCAAACATGCGAACTCCTGTTCCCAGGGAGGCCCTGCCCACCGCACCCAATACCCCAGCCCTCCTGTCCTCAGCTACACCCTTTTCCCAGCCACCTGCCCTGCTGTCAGCTCATTTCACATAGAAGCAAAGAGAAGCACCAAAGGCAGCCAGCCAGTTCAGGATGGCACCAATCAGAGAGTGATGGCACTGGATTCCAATGTCCCCCAAGCCACGCCAAGAGTGAGGAAGGGGTCCCAAGCACCTGACACCAGGGAGATGCTTGAGATGAGGTCAGCCCAAGAAACAAACATGCAAAGAGATTTATGGTGGGCATGGCTGAGGGTGAGGCCAGAAAGGGCAGTCAGTCATACACTGGTGACTGGACAGCACCTGAAGCATCCACAGCCCCCGGTCTACAGTGAGAGCAGTGGAATAAAGAGGAGCCAGGCCCCAGTGGCTCACACCTGTGATCCTAACAACTCAGGAGGCAGAGATCTGACGATCACGGATAAAAAGGCTCTAACACTCCATCTGGATAATAACCAGCAAAAAAGCCCAGTTGAAAGTGTGGTTCAAGTGGCTAAGCAAGCTTGAGGCCTTAAGTTCAAAACTCAGTGGAAGGAAGGAAGGAAAGAAGGAAGGGAGGAAGGAAGGGAGGGAGGGAAGGAGGGAGAGAAGGAGGGAGGAGGGAGGGAAGAGAGGAGGGAGGGAGGGAGGGAGGGAGGGAGGGAAGGAAGGAAGGAAGGAAGGAGGGGAGGGATAGAAGCAGCAGCAACCACTTCTGCCTCCAACAGATTAACCCATCTGGCTTTTCCTATCCCTTCCTACCAACCTTTAAAAACTCTGCATCTCAGATTCTACTCTGAGAAATGGGGATATAAAACCCTGCATCCCTAGCCATCCATGAAGAGCACTGTATGAACAGGCCCATGGTCACAGGAAAGCTGTTGTGCAGAGTAGAGAGAGGAGAGGTCACCCATGTCCCATACCAGGTTAGGAACTTGACCCTGTCTTTGCTGCTCCTTCTTTTCTGAGGAGGAGAGAGTCTTGGATGGGATGAAGAACCTGCCACAGGTCAGGCAGCTGGTGAGAGACAGAGCTGGGTTTGAACTCTATGTGTACGAACCAAAGCTAGAACTTGCCTCACTTGCTCAAGGCCCTTGGTTTGAGCTGCCCTTGAAACTTTTTTCCATAAGAAGCTGAATGTGAATCCTTCTCTGTGGTCACCAGCAGACATGCATAAACACACTCTCTCTCACTCACACACACACACACACACACACACCACATACCACACACCACACACACACACACACAAAACAAACTTTATTTCACTACATTATTATCATTGTAATTATTTTGCCAAACAGATTCTGCCAGTGAGGTCTTCCCCACCCCCGGCCTCCCTCCCCTCCGCCATCTCAAACAGGTTTGAATAGATTTTTTTATGAGTGCTTGGGCTACTTAGAAACAAAAAAATTGCCCGTTATTTAAATTCAATTACATAGCAACCACTGTTTAAAAAGAATATTTTTATTTGAGCTCATTGTGTAGCAAATCATCAGACACATTCTTTCTTCAAACTACTTTGAGAACGAAAAAATTATCAAATGAAAGGGAGGAAATGTTATGCATATCATCCCAGCTATTGAAAAACCAAGCCGACATGAAGTGTCCTCTGTCCCCTTCATTGATTTAAACAACACCCCCACTTGGAGCCAAACCCCTGCCTGGGCT
Organism: Dipodomys ordii; assembly: GCF_000151885.1. Taxonomy (NCBI): domain Eukaryota; kingdom Metazoa; phylum Chordata; class Mammalia; order Rodentia; family Heteromyidae; genus Dipodomys; species Dipodomys ordii. The sequence continues at coordinate 3,067,259 of NW_012267341.1, forward strand.
TGGAGAGTATTTTTCTCTGGGGATCTGAGCCTTTAGGGACTCTGAGTGGAGGCCCAGGGACTCTGGAGTTAAAAGCAGAACTCTAGACCCCATCAGCACCCCCCTCTCTATTGACACGGAAGAGAGATCATAAGCTCAGAGGGCACGGGATCTGATCCCAGGCTCTGGGACTCAGGACTCCGAAGCCAGTGCTCCCTGTCACATCTGCTGAGAAATGGCACAGGACAGTCATCTGCAAGGAGTTGGTGCTATAGTCATCACGTCCCCTGGTCCTACCAGGGCTCCCAGGATGCCATAGGTCTCTAGAAACAGAACAGGAAACAGGCAAAAAGCCTTTGTGTTCCAGCAGTGCCTGGGGACCTCCACCTGGCTGTGCCCTGTCCTCTTGCAACACAGGTAGGGTAGGGGTGCCTCACAGATTACTGTTTGCCTTGGCTCCACAGCTTGCTTTCCCAGCAAAGAAGATTCTAGAGAGCCCGGCACTGGTGGCTCATGCCTGTAATCCTCGTTCCTCGGGAGGCTGAGACCTGCAGTTTGAAGCCAGCCCAGGCAGAAAAGTTGGTGAGACTTCTGTTCTCTAATAAACCAGAATAACATTTTAAAAAAAACCTGGATGTGAAGCTGTGGCTCAAATGATAGTGTTAGCCTTAAGTAAAAAGCTGAGGGACAATGCCCAGGCCCTGAGTTATAGCTCCAGGAAAGGTGCACATGCATGTGTACACACACACACACACACACACACAGATTCCAGAAAATAGAACACAACAATCCACTGGAGAGGAGTAGAAACAGCCCTCAATCCTCAAGCTCTACTTGACAATGCTCCCCACAGAGGCTCAAAATTTCTTCCAGGACCCCTTGTAGCTCCAACCCCTGGATCTTAAGAGGCCAGGCAGAAGATAGGAAGAGACAGGAGAATGCCAAGCCATGAGAGACAGAAGACCCTGACTCCACATCTCAGTCCACAGCTGTTCATGCAGTAGAAAGCTGGGCACCTGCAATAAACAGGTGGACAGGGAGTGGGCACTCATTATAAGTAGCAGACAGGTCCACCCAGGACCCCTCACTCCCTCATCCACCACTGTCTCTTGATTAGAGGTAGGATAGAAGTATCTGGAAGCTGATACCTTTGGGGAAACTTTAGCCAGTGAGACAGAAGTTGGTGACTACAACCCAAGCTCTGCCCCTGCTGTCAGAATGGCAGGGATGGGCCAGGAACAGTGGCCAGAATTGTCCCCAGGGGGGTTGAGCACCAGCTGTTCACAGCAGACAACGCATCTCTTTCCCACAGGTAAACTAACTGCACTCAAATCCCAGCTCTGTCTGGGTCTGCTGTTGAAATGCAGAAGTAAGAGGAGGCAGTGTAGAGTTAATACTGAAGTAGTGAGACACTCTAGGTACAAAATGGCATGTGGAATGTGAAATAATTAGAAAAAAAAACAAAACAACAACAATAAATCCTCCTGGTCCCTGGTGCTGGTGGCTTGCACCTGCAAACCTAGCTACTCAGGAGGCTGAGATCTGGGGATCACGGTTCAAAGCCAGCCTGGGCAGGAAAGTCCATGAGACTCTTATTTCCAATAAACTACCAAAAAAAGCCAGCAGTAGAGCTAGAGCTCAAGAAGTAGAATGCTAACTTTAAGCAAAAAAGCTCAGGGACAGTGCCCAGAGTTCAAGCCCCAAGATTGGCACTCAAGACAAACAAAAAACAAAACACCTTCCCTGTCAACAAGGTAAGTCATCTATGGATGCATCAACAGAGGTCATCAGCCAAGGCTGCCTGGGCTTTGAACCCATTGACTGTATAGACAAGCTACTTGACTCCCTGCCTTCCCCCACCCCCACCCCCATGGCAGGCTGTCCCATCTGCTGGCTTAGATCTGAGCCCTCCGGTGAGCCTAATGCATGGGCTCTAGAGCTGCAGAGACACCCAGCCCTGACCCTGGGGAAACAGAACCTAGATTTTTGCAGGTTGAAGGCAAACCCAGCCCAAATACCAAACAAGGTCAATTCATCGGGACTCCAGAGAAAACACTCATCAAGCACCTCAGAAAAACTTGGAAGAATATAAATGGTACCTCTCATTTCATCCTTTCCAACACCTGTGTCTCGAAAACAGTGCAATAAATGGGTTGTAATGCTTACATGTATCTGTTTCCTGTACTCAGCCTGGACAGCCAGTGCCTTCCAAGCCTGGGGAGAGAGCAGGAGGATGGGTGACAAAACCTGGCAAATGTTCGGCTGCCCACAAAGAGCACTTGGCTGCACATATCCCTGTCTTCCAGCACTCTGAACCAGGCCACAAGGGGTTTACTGAAAAGAAGACTAAAGCATCTGGGGTGGAAGGGGTGGGGGAAGAGTTGTAGAATTGATGAATTGGACAAACGACTCACCCTGTTTCTTGTTTAAATTGGTTTCTTTGGATACAAAACAGGGGGCAAACATAAACTGGGCATCAGTTGTAAATGCCTACTATAATCCTAGCTACTCAGGAGGCTGAGATCTGAAGACTGAGCTTCAGAGCTAGCCCAGGCAAAAAAGTCTGTGAGACTCTTACCTCCAATTAAACAACAACAAGAAAAAAAGCCAGAAGTGGAGCTATGACTCAAGTGGTAGAGCAAGAGACCTTGATCAAAAAAGCCAAGTGGAAGCAGGGCACTGGTGGCTCACGCCTGTAATCCTAGCTACTCAGGAGGCTGAGATCTGAGGATGGAGGTTCAAAGCCAGCCCGGGCAGGAAAGTCTGTGAGACTATCTCCAATAAACCATTCAGAAAAACGGAAGTGGCACTGTGGCTCAGGTGGCAGAACAGTAGCCTTGCACTGAAGAGCTCAGGGACAGCGCCCAGGCCCAGAGTTCAAGCCCCACGACCGACCAAAAATTGAAAAGCCAAGTGAGGCTGGAGGGGAGGGGAGGAGAAGAGAGGAAAGGGAGAGGAGAGGGGGCAGAGAGGGAAGGCAGGGAGGGAGAGAGGGGAGGGAGAGAGGGGAAGGAGAGAGGGAAAGGAAGAGGGAAAGGAAAAGGAGAGAGGGAAGGGAAGGAGGAAGAGAGGGAGGGAGAGAAGGAGGGAGGGAAGAAGGAAGGAAGGAAGGAAGGAAGGAAGGCAAAAATGAAAGAAAACAGGGTAAACATGATCCATCTGGTTGTTTTTGCTTTGAGACAGTCTTGCTAGGTAGCCCAGGCTGGCCTGAAACCTCTAATCTTCCTGCCCCAGCCTTCCAAGTGCAGGAATAATGTGTGCTCCACTGGACCTGGCTCTAACCCACTGTTATAGCTTGAATTGTACACACACCCCCCCAAAAAAGATAGAGTCCAACCCTGGGAGCGGTGAAGATGATCTCTCTGAGACATGGTTCTCTACAGATCAACCAAGGTAGGATGAGCTTGTGAGAGCCGCAAATAGCTCCAATGACTGGTGTCCTATAAGGAGAGACAGACGCATGACAAGAAAGCCACAGGATGGCACTGTGAGTGCCAGCCAAGACCTCTCAATGTGTCCCCCTGGCATCTGGCTGACAGACACCATGGGAGATCTCAGTGTTCAGTGCCCCAGGGACAAGTATCTGCTCTGCCTAGGCAGAGAATGCAGATATAGGGAGGCTACTTGTCCCAATCACAGACACCCCCCCCATTGTTATGTCCAGCCCACTCAGCCATTCCTCATGGAGCCCAGAGGAGGCATCGCTTTTCTGGCTGGAGATACACCTTCCCCCTCACCCTAGTGGGGCAGCTAAAACTAAAGCCCCAGTGAGCGTTGAGCACTGAAGGAGCCCTAAATGTCAGGCGGCAGGTGGTCGCGGGCTGCTCTGGGAGGCTGTGCACACTTGGCCAGCCAGAGCAGGCTGCAATCTGTCCCAGCAGGAGAGACAGCAACGCGGGGGCAGGGTGGGTGGCAGGAAGCCTCTCTCTGCAGCATCCCCAGCCTGAGACCAAAGTAGTAGTGGTATTTGCTTCACAACCGTTCTCCCATTTCGAAGGGAAGCTGTGGTACTTCCCCAAGCAGAGCCAGCCTGCCTGAGGCCACCAGGGATGGGAGCCAGCGTCCAGCCTCTGCCAGGGGGCTGTCACTCAATAGGACAGCTTCTTCCTTCTTGAAGGCTTTCCATGCTCAGGCAGATTCAGGGAGCTAGGCAAGTGCTAAGGAGAGGAATTTAAGATTAGAACCTGGGTGTCGCCATCTATGCGCTACACCCCTCCCATAAAAAAGAAAAGAAAGAGCTGGAAAGAATTAAGAGGGCACAGCAGTTCCCATGGCTATGAATATCTGAAATGCCACCTTCCCTCTTCACACCCCTGATCTTCTCTCCGAACTTCCAGAGTGTTCCTTTATCCACGCCTCCCACCAATCACACCCATGAACCCCAAAATGGCCACACTATGAGGGGATGGAGGAGACAGGAGCCAAAGATGGTGCTGGAAGAACCTGGAAGACATTCTGGAAAGTTGTCAGAGCACCAAGTTTCAGGATGCCTAAGGAGGTCATGGGGTACTGGACTGGAGGTCGAGGGCCTAGCTTAGCACCTTTGCTGTGGGGCCCCTGTCTAGCCCCTTGGACAGACCCAGCCTCCATTCACACATGCCCCCATCTGCCAGGAAGTAATCTTCACACACCCACTGTCTGTAATCTACAAAGAGCAACATCCCCTAGGGAAAGAGGCCAAAGTGTCTTGGGAGCTGGTGACACAACCAGATTCTCTCAGAAGCCGTGACTGCATTTCAATGTCCTCAAAGCACTCAACTAGGTAAACATAAGGTAGAGTTGACCCTATGTTGTGGCTGGTCTGGGACCAGCTAACAGACCTACCCAATATCCTAGAGTTGACACACGATGTGTGCCACCTCCAGGTAGAGGCAGGGGGTGTTGATATGGCTCTGCCAGCATCCTGTTTCCCTCCTGCTGTAACATCTACGCCACAAAGATGGCAGAGGTGCCAGCAGCCTGAGTCCCTGCGCACCAGGGCGGAGGACAGGAACGTGAATGTGAGAATGGAACCCACTTGTTACATCACTAAGGATTTGGGGTCATGTGCTATGGCAGCTAGGTGCCACTCGGCTTCCTGTATCACTGATGGAAAGATTCTCATGTTCAAAGACAAGCAGTCTCAGACCACACAGCAGTGAATGGCAGGAACAAATACAGATCTGGAACCACAAGCCTGCCCCTGCCACAACCACCTCTTGTTGCTTGGTAGGAACACAGGATGGCTCCCCTCCTGTACACAGCCATGTTCCCAAACCTCTCGTCCTTCCCTGTCCCCAGGAAGGCTGAATGATCTATGCCAGAGAAGAGGGAATGGCTGAAGGTACTTAATGATGCTGGCAGAAGACCAGAAGTAGGGAGAAGGGGCCTGACCAAGTCTCCGGGCGCTTTCCTGAGATTTGGGGGCTTTGTAGAACTTTGACAGAAGAGGAAACAGGGCAGGATGGAGAACCAGGTCAATTCTAGATCAAACTTCAGTCCCACACCTAACGCTCTGGTTTTCTAAGCCTACTCTCTGATCCATAAAGTGGAGGCATTATCTGAACCCTCCAGGCAGCTGTTCCAAAATGAGTCTCAGAAGCATCATCACTGTGATGGCTCACAGCCACAGCCTTCTAGAGGGAGAGGAGGCAGGGGCTCAGCCTGGCACCCCCCCCCCCAGGCAGCTATCAGGGAAGTCAGCCTTAGACTGCAGACCTGGCCTAGGCCATGTCCGAGGACAGAACCCAGAGACGGACGCAGGGCCAGCCAACTAAAACGCAACACAACAGAGGACCATGTATTTATCGGAAAGTATCTTCCAGGAAGATGGCCCCTGACTTGGGTGAATTGGGAGCTGTTTATCTGCTGAAACTTATTATTCTGATGTGTGGTCTTGATACTGCAGTTTGGAAGACAAAGGGCAGAGAAGAAGGGATGGGCAGAGACTTGGCTGATGGGATACCATCCTGCTTGCCAGGGACCAGGATGTTCTTGGTGATATCAAACTAGGCTTCCTGCCACAGGAATGGGGCTGCTAGGAGGCAGGGCAAGGAAGAAAAGACCCTCAAGGGCAACATATTCACCTTTGCCATTTACCCCTAAAAAGGAAGATGCTTGTTCTCCCTCCCTCCACGCACGCACGCGCGCGCGCGCACACACCACACGCACACGCACACACACACACACACACACACACACACACACACACACTACCATGGCCCAGAACACTGGAAAGAATCAAAGTTGACTCCTCCAATATGACTGCATTCTTTTACAATAGCACTAGCAAGGGTAATAATGGCAGTGACAAATAACAGTGAACATTTACTAAGCACTTCCTATGTGCTGGGTACCGTGCTGTGTTTCACAAGGGTCAATTTCACTGACAGCTCACAGCAGCTGATAAGAGTCCCATTCTACATACTAAGAAACTGAGGCTCAGACGTAGAGGTCACACAGCTACATCTGTAACAATGAACGGCTAGATGACAAGCTCCTTGACTCCATGCTGTTGCCTGTCCACACATACATACACATTCAATGACTTGGGAACAGGCTCCTGCTCATATCCAAGTTGTTCCATTTACTAATTAACCCAGCTGTCTCAGATACCGACGAGGAGAAAGAGCTGGATGATCAGACAACAAGTGCCCGAATTAAAGCTCTGCTTTGCCACCCACAAACGCAGGGCCTCGTCTCTTTTTTCAAACAAGTTTTTGTTATCTGTCCCACTCTCAGAGAGAGCACCCACGTAGGTCCAAGGTGCCAGCCCGGGTGGCAGGAGGCACCCTGCAGGAGGCAGGCTGGCATGTAATTCAATGGCACCCGGTTGCAGACATGCCTGGTAAGCTGGCATCATCTGCTCCGTGGGACCACAGGGCTGGTTTCCAAGCACCCTCCCTGTGCTGCTTCGGACGAGCTGAGCAGGAACAAATGTTCTTGATTTCCCTACTCAATAGCTCATAAAATAAGCCAGAAGAGCAGCCATTTGGAAAGAGAGGTGGGGGTCCCAAAAATATGTGCAGTCCAGACACAGACATCGGCTCTTCCCACGAACGAAGTGGGCTGGAAAGGCCAGAGGAAGGGGTGAGCTGTTGTTGCTCCCCTACCTGGCCTCCTTCCAGAAGGCCCCACAATCTCTTTCCTCCATGAACCTCCAAACCTGCCCTGGCCTGGAGTGCAGACCTCCAGCCCACCCCTGCCAGAACATTAAAACTATTAAGTAACTTGGGAGCTATTTCCAGGCTGATAAGGCTGATTAGGGTTGGTTCTTCTTGGAGTCTAGCCACAAGTCTAGTATACTCAAGTCCAGACTAATTTTTGTTTCTAGAGAATGGCCTGGAACTGCCATATCCCTGCTGCCATTTTAGAGGCAGGAGCAGAGGAGACAAGGACACAGACACTGGCAACCCTGGGGGAGGAGGAGCCTCAATGCCCTCAGGTGGGCACAGGTGGGTGTGAGTGGGGAGTAAAGAGAAGGGCTAAGTTACAGAAACTGTGGTCTTCCAGGGATCCCAGACCACACCCAGGCTCCAAGGAAGGGCCACCTGCCCACCTCACCCCATCTCAGGCTTCTCTTTAGTCACTAGATGCAAAACAAAAACAAAATACTCCTTTTTTAGTCTCTGCTCTTCTGGGCCATCTTAAAGACAAATCCAGACAGTGGGGCTTCCCCACCCTTTTCTCTCCCTGTCTCTGTTCCCCCTTCTCCTATTCAAACTGGAAACCACCCTGATCTTTCTGGGAGCAAGTGTTGGTCCAGAGCATTTTGGCTCATTGCACCCAGCAAAAACATCTGACCACCTGGGAGCTGGTAGTTCACACCTGTAATCCTACTCAGGAGGCCAAGATTTGAGGGTTACCGTTGGTCAGCCCAGGCAGGAAAGTCTGTGAGACTCTTATCTCCAATTAACCACCAAAAAAATATAAACAGAAGTGGAGCTGTGGCTCAAAATGGTAGAGTGCTAGCGTTGAGCAGAAGAGTTCAGGGACAGTGCCTAGGCCCTGAGTTCAAGCCCCATGACTGGAAAAAAAAAAATTGACCGTGCATGGAATGCAAGACCCCATTTGTCTTAACTCATCTTCATCACCTTTGCAAGGACTCTGAGGATGGGTGGTGGCTGTCCCAAGAGCACAGCTGCCAGCAGAGCCTGCATGGAAACTTCTAAGCCATGGCTTCAGGAACTGGAATCTGCTCACTTGTACTCTCTTGGGGTTTGGTAGGCGAGAATTAGAGAGAAAGATGGGGTCATTTCCCATGTGTCCCTACAATATTAAAAACTCCTGACAAAGATGACAAGCAGCATGTCACTCCCCAAGCCACAGCTCCACTGACCCAGGTTTGGGGGTCTCGGTAAGGGTCCCCAATACCCCACCTTGTGCCCTCCAGTTTACTTGTACCCAGAGAGAGGATGGACAAGAGAGGATACACTCATTGTCCACAGACACCGCCCTCCTCCCCACATCTGGCCAGGGTCCAGTAACACAGGTACCACTTTTACCAAAGGGTTTCATCAACTTCCAGGAAGTACCCCCCCCCAAAGTAAAGGTACTAACCAACCGTCTCCATTCATATAAGTTTTCTTTTGTCTTGTTCTCCTCTTTCATGGGGTGCGGGGGGGAGGGGCTGGGGGGAGGCAGAGTTGGTAGGGTGGGAGGTGTGGTTTCAAGCACCAGGGCTGTGCCCAGAGGGAAGAGGTGCGCCCCACCACCTGTGATGGGACATCAGTGACCTACACACACACACACCCTGACAGCCCCCCAAGAAAAATAATCTCATGAAGGCAGTTCCCTCCAGTAGTAACTGAGACACCCGGCCTCACACTCCAGCCCCCTTCCCAGTCTGCTGAAAGAGATTGTGGGGGGGACGGAGGAGGGGTCCCCAATGCCTTGGGGAGGGACTGTGGTTTGTGGATCACAATTTGGGGGTGGTTGTGTGGAAAGAGCCAGCGAGCGGACCGTGGCTGGGCGCCTCCTGGCGGCAGGACCGAGCCCAGCACCCTCGGCACGGACTCCACCACACCCCCTAGATCGAGCCGGGCCGAGCTCCGCAGCCTCCCAGCACCCCACCGAGGCCCCGCTTCTCCGGTCCGCTCTCCCGGGCGCTGAGGGAAAGCGGTGAGCGCCAGCCCCGCCCTGCCACTGGGGACCCCGAAAGGCGGTGGCACGCACTCAGCGTCCCTGCCGGGCGCCGGCGATCGAGCCTCCCCGCCCGAGCCCGGCTCCGGGTGTAGGGGTCCCTGCTGTCCTCTCCCAGGGTGTCGTGGGGTGCACCCCTCCCCTCTGGGCACAGTCCTGGCCCGAACCCCGATCCTTGAAACCACACACACACACACACCCCGGTACCCCACCGCGGTCGCTGGGAGCCCGAGGGGCTGCACCTGTGCTGGGCGAAGCCCGCAGCTCGGGCGCCCTGGGCGCGCGCGGCGAGGACGGGGCGAGCGCGTCCCCCTCCGGGTTCCCCGCCTCGTCCCCCGCCTCGCCTTCCCCGTGCTAGTTTGAGCAGAACTTGGAGCCTCGACGTGCCGGGCCCGGGACCCCATCCCGCCCGCCTCCTCACGTGCGAACGCGGGTCTCCCCGCCGGGCGCGGGGCGCGCGGGGCGAGCCCTACCTT
>NW_012267341.1:3077268-3179367 GCF_000151885.1 Dipodomys ordii
TCCCAGCCGCGGTCCGCATCCGGGCCCTGTTCGGGGTCCCTACCGGGCCTCTCGGGGTTCCAGCCGCGGCCCTCCCCAGGCCTCGTTCGGGGTTCCTCCCCGCGCTCTGGGCCGCTTCGTGGGAATTCAGTAGATCCGTGGGAAGGGAGGGGGAGCCAGTGGCCAGCGAGACCCGGGCCGGGTGTGGATTTCAGGGGTCTTGTTCGATGTTCCTCCCCCAGCCCACCTGCAGGGCGGGAACGGGGTTGTCCGTCGAGACCTCTCCTGCGCCCCTCCCCGCCAGGGGTGGAGAAGAACCTACTGAGAGCTCAGACTGTCCCCTCTACTGGGGATCCAGCTGGGAAGATCCTGGTCCCAAGCAGGAAGGAGACAGCCCGGGTTTGGGAGGGGAGGAGGAGACCAGTGTGGGAACCTCAGGACACCGGGAGGGGGGGGGGGAATCTCTTCATATTACTGCCACAGCCACACCCACTCCTTCTCTTCTCTTCCCCTCCAGAAGGAACTCAGAGCTAGTGGGGTCTGAGCCATTGCTCTCATCTGGGAACCTCACCCAGATCACAGGGTTCAGCTTGGGCTCATCTTTGGCAACACTTTTTTTGTTTTTGTTTTTTTGAGTCCCAGCTCTGAGGCGTCCACTCTGAAGGGTCCCTGTGGGCCACTGGACCTTCACACAACACTCTCTGCCAGAAGAGTGGTCAGCTGGTTCTCACTAAGGAGTGAGTGATGGATAGGAGGTGAAGCGATTCCTGTTTCCCTGAGTCAGGTCACTAGACAGAGTGTTGAGGAGCCTTCCAGAACATGGTTATCCCTTCTAAGAATTGGGGGGTGGTTAGTCTTTTCAGATACTTTTCAGGCACTGAGTAGGTAGACAGTGACTATGGCTGGAAAACCCCTGGGCACCCACTTCTTCACTTCTTCCCTTGGGGGGAAAGTTTCTAATTGTGCAATTTTTGTAAAAACGTGGGCAAGGGCAGTTCCTACAGTTACCAAAGTAGGGTGAAGGGGAGAATATCCCGAGAAACCCCAAGAGCCCTGCGCTCATGGATGCTTTTGGAAGAGGCTGGCTGTGAGCATTTCTTGGACCTGAGATGCCAGGCAAACTCTGTGTGTGTGTGTGTGTGTGTGTGTGTGCGCGCGCGCGTGCACGCGCCCGTGCTAGAGCTTGAACTCAGGACCTCAGACTCTCACTTGGCTTGGCTTTTTTTCCCCCCCTCAAGGCTGGAGTTGTGCCCTTCAGCCACACCTTCCAGCTTTTTTTTTTTTTTTTTTTGCTGGTGTATTGTGGGTAAGTGTCTTGTGAATATGTCTTGTCTGCCTGGCTGGTTTTGAACCACCATCCTTGGAGCTCAGCCTTCTATGCCACATAAATTTTAAAAGAACAAAAAACCTCAAGTGAGGGTGAGGGCATCTTAGGAGGGAGGAGAGGGAGGAACTGTGCCTGGAAGAAGAAAGCACAGAAGCAGAGAAGGGAAGACAGGCATCTGTCCAACATAGGCCCCTGTCCAGCTCAGGCCTCTGGACATCTCAGGCTCCAGCTGAGTCGCTAATCAGCTTCAAGGCAGAGTTCAAGACCTCCATCAGTATGGCCTAACCCTGTCCCCAGTGCCCCATATCCACTTAATAGCTTTCTTTAAATCAGCTCTTCGTTTAGGTTTTCTTTTACTTAAAGGAGCTTGCTTTTAAAAAGATATGTTATATCATTACCATAAATGGGAAACCAGGACCACATTACTTACTATAAATAGAAGGTTACCATAAAATAAAGACAAGGAAAAATAAAACAGTGTTATTAAATCTTACTAGTGTATCTCGAATCACAATAAAAGAAAATGTAACCCATACTATTTTCTATTTGAGGAAGGGGCTGAGCAAGCCATAGGCCATACTTTTCTAGAAAAAGGAAGATTAGCACAGGCCAGAAAGGTGTTTAAAAAATCAACCTGTGATACTCCACAATCTGAAAACACAAATCTAGATGAAATAGGAGGGAAAAAATTTGTACTGCCCTCCCCTGCCCTAGCCCCCAAAATGTTAGGAACCCAAGGAGTTGAGTCCTGAGCAGAGTCTGATCAATCTATTGCAGAGAAGTCAGCCTTCCCTAACCTTGATGAAATCTCACCATTCTCTGGCTGAAGTGTTTCCACCTACAAAATAGGGGCTTGGGCAAATGGCAATAAAATTCTTTGAACAAGTCTGGGAGCAGTCGCTTAGACCGGTAATCCCAGCTAGATAAGAGCAAGATCTCACCAGCGGAGGATCTCAGTAGAAGGATCTCAGTCAGAGGCCTTCCAGGCAAGAGTGTAAGACTTACGTAAAAAATAACAAAAGTAAAAAGGGCTGGGGACATGTCTCAAGTAGTAGAACACCTTCCCTAGCAAGCATCTGATCCTGAATTCAAACCCAGTAACTTGAAAAAAAAGTTCTTTTAGCTAGTTTGTGATGAAAGTAAAACAAGACTGACAGTTGGAGCCTGTCAGGAAATGGGGAAGGCAAAGGCTCGTCAAGGACAAGAGCAGGAAGGAGAGGGCAGAGGGGGAAGGCCAGCCCTGACTCTAGGATGGCAAAGACCAAAAACAGCTAGGCAGGAAGGCTCTAGATTTGCCCATTCAAAGGAACTTGTAAGGAGTGCCTTGTACAATGGTGGGAAACAGAGGAAGAATCCTGGTTGCAGAGCTGATGTTGAGCTCAAGCCTCCTGTCAAGCAGGCAAGCAGCTGTCTCAACACTCTGAGGCTTTTAGAAATGTTATTTTGTTTAATTTATGTTGTACCAGTCCTGGGGTTTGCACTTAGGGCCTCAGTGCTGCCTCTGAGGTTTTTTGGTTGGCGGGGGGGCGTTGCTCAAGGCTGGCACTCTACCACTTGAGCCACACCTCTACTTCTAGCTTTTTTGCTGGTTAATTGGAAATAAGAATCTCTCAGACTTTCCTGCCTGGGCTGGCTTTGAACCTTGATCCTCAGATCTTAGCCTCCTGAGTAGCTAGGAATATAGGCATGAGCCATCCACCAGCTTCCACCTAGAAATGTTCTTTTTTATACATCGTTTCTCAAGTAGACTCTTTAGGTGTCAGGTTCTTTAGTACCTGGCAAAAGTAAAACCCAATGCATTAAATTGGCCCCCAAACTCCAAACTTGCAAGAATTGGCCAATGCTGGGCAGTTCAGGGGCTGGTTTCTACTAGGCACTGGACACTTGGGTGAGTATTTACATACAGGATCCTAGAAATGCTTGTGTAGACCAGAAGTCCAGAGCCCCAAGTTCCAATCCTGTCCACCTTGATGATTCTCTTTCCAAACTTGGCCTCAGTTTACCCACCTGCAACATGAAGGCCTTGGGAAAGGTCTGTGGGTTCCAATTGGTCTAGCAGATCCCATCCCGAGTATCCTAAGTAGTGTGGGAAAGAAAATGTCCTTCGAGTTCCTGCAGAAGCAAGTCCTCTGGTCACCTTGTTGGTGTCATAAGGCCCCTGCTTCAGATTTCAAGAAGAATGTATTGGAAGCCCCTGGAAAGGACAGACATGGCTGATGCCGGACTTGAACTTCTCCAGGCCACTAAATGCCTATCCTCAGACTCAGACATCAGTCCCTGGGGGCAAAGGTGGAGCTTGGGGGGACAAAAGGGGGCAGCGAGGGGCAGTAGGGTAATTGTGGGTGGGTTTCCTATGCCACTATCCAGTTGGGCCATCAGGAACTAGATCTTTCTCAAGTGAGCCTCCGAGCTGTGTCTCTGGCATTAGGTGTCCAGGAGGTTGTCATGGAAAGTTCTGGCACATGTGAGTTCATAAGGGTGAGCCTTACCTGGCGCAGCACCATCCAGGGCAGGTCTTCCCAGGCATGCTGACCTTCCAACCGAGCCTCTCCAAGGCAGTCTGCATTTTAAATGTTCCAATCACAGTCTCCTTGATTTCTTTCTTCTGAATTGTCTCCTTTTATATGTAATTTGCAATCATTTCCAAAATTTGACAGTTCATTAAATGTACAACCGTGAGTGATTAAATGTGTTTATCTTTGCGATGACTTTCACAGAAATAAATTCACAAATCCCGGGAACACATCCTGTGAGGGTTGGCAGGATATGCTCTTGACCCTTCAAAGCCTGGAACATTCGCAGCAGCACTGATGATTGTCTCATTTTCTCTGCCTCACAAACTCCCCCAGGCGTAGCCACTTCTCTGGGTTTTCAGGACAAGGCCCCAGGAGGGCCTGTGCCTCCCCCACCACCCCCAGGAATGCTGTTGGCTGCTGAGGGATGCTATTCTCACACATGCATGCAAATGCATGCACACACATGCACACACCCATGCACCTGCATGTGAATGCAAACATGTGTGCACATATGTACCTCCCACATGCACATGTGTTCTTGCACATACATAGGTACAAGCATACAGGAAGAAGGTAGAATCTTGAGGCTCTGCTAGGAGGGCCCAGGGTCCGTGGCTTTGTAGGTGAACTTTCCAGAAAGTCAGAGCCCATCTGGAGATGCCTATTGTACCTCCACCTTCATATTTTCTCACCTTGTAAATAATCTTCAGGCAGGTCCCTTGGCCCTCTCTGTTCTATAGACCCCTTCTCTTCAGCATGAGGAATAGCCACTGTGTGCCATGCACCGTGAAAGATCTTTAGAGGCCTGGGCACTGGTGGCTACTCAGGAGGCTGAGATCTGAGGATCGAGGTTCACAGCCAGCCTGGGCAGGAATACCATGAGACACTTATCTCCAATAAACCACTCAGAAAACTGGAAATGGTGCTGTGGCTCAAGTGATAGAGCTCTAGCCTTGAGCTGAAGAGCTGAGGGACAGCGCCCAGGCCCAGAGTTCAAGCCCCAGGACTGACAAGAAAAAAAAAAGAAAAAGAAAAAAAAGATCTTTAGAGGCCAACAGCTCATTGAAACCTCCAAACTGCTCTACGTGGGAAAGGAGAGTCATGAAGCTTGAGAGGGAAATGTGGGGAGACTCCCTCAGAGCCCCTCCACAAACATAACACTGTGATCCAAACTTCTCTCTTACATCAGGACTGCTGCTCATGCTACCAGGAGAGTGGTGGGCTGTGCCAGGCACAGCCGGAAAGAATCTGGATGTTTTCTGACCCTGGTCTTACTGGTTCCTAGGAGCCAGAAAGACCACTGCTGGGAGGCTAAGTGACTCTCCCGCCCCAATGCACACCCAGAATGCTGGGTATGTCAAGGGGACGACAAAAAGGCCAGTCATACTCTGGTCATTGATGGAGAGAGGTTAACCCCTGCCCTGGGTGCCAACCGCAGGACAGGTAGCCTGGGTCCAGCTGGGAGCCTCTATGTGCCAGCAAAGGCTCCTGCAATAGACTGGACAGCTGACCTGCCTGCTCTGGTCACCTAGGTGGCTGGGATTATAGACAAGTACCACCATTCTCAATCAACTATTATTCTGAACCAAATGCTTGGTGGTTATTTTTTTTGGGGGTCCGGTTGTGGGGCCTGAACTCTGGGCCTGGGCTCTGTCCCTCAGCTCTTCAGCTCAAGGCTAGCACTCTACCACTTGAGCCACAGTGCCACTTCCTGCTTTTTTCTTATGTGGTGCTGAGGAATCGAACCCAGGGCCTCAAGCATGCAAGGCAAGTGCTCTACCACTGAGCTACCTTCCCTGCCCCTTGGTGGTTATATTTTAGGACAGCCCTGGCAATCAATAGCCCCTCCCGCCAGCACCCATCCAGACACTGTATCTTACTTACACAATTCAAGTTGAGGAAACTGAGAGGAAAGGACATCATGCTGGAACCTTACTGAACCCAGAGCAGATACTCAGACAAAAGGGACTTCAGACCTTCTTGCAGCCCCTGAAATGGTTTTCATAGAGCACTTTCTACCTGCCAAGCATTTTGAAGTCAGTCCTTGGTATTAGCCCCAGTCATCACCTCCACTTTATAGATGGGGAAATTGAGGTAGAGAATGACAAAGGCATCAAACAAATATCATTTACCTAAGTGGCAGAGCTGGGATTCACCCTTAGGTGATCAGGCTCCAGGACCCCAGAGCACACAGCCAGTTTTTCCTGCTGCCTTTCAGCACCTTTACGGACCTTCAGCTTCCTGTCTGTTTATTGGGAGCAGGCCACACCTGCAGGAAGGAATTCAAGCTTCTTCCATGTGCCATCACAGGCGTGCCAAGCCCCAGGTGAAAGGACTCATGGTAATTGGTTACCTCTCTGTGTGTGCGTATGTGTGCCTGTGTGAGCACACATTCATGTCTATCTGTGCCTATGCATGTGCATGCATGCACATGTGCATGCATTTTGTGTCCACCATATACATGTATGTGTGTGCATGGGCATGCATGTGTGCACATCTATGTGCTGGCTTACATGTATGCATGTCCACTCTATACCTGTATGCACGTTCATGTGCACACAGGTACAAATGGATTCATGTCTACTGTATACCTGTATGCATATTCGTGTGTGCACATCCACATATCTGAATTCACTGTGTCCTGAGTTCATGTGTATATGCATGCGCATGTGTATTCATGTCTATTGGATCTGTGTGCATGGACATGTGTGTGCATTCATGCTCACATGTGCTCATGTCCACTAGGTACCTGTATGTGTACTCATGGGCATGTGTGTGATGTGTGTACATATGTGTTTGCATGTATGTGCATGTATTCATGTCCACTGTGTACCTGCATGTGTGTTCTTGCATGCACACACAAGTGTTCATGTCCACCATGCACATGTATGCATGTTCGTGGCATGCATGTGCAGGTATGTACATGCAGCACATGTATTCATGTTCAGAGTATGCGTGTGCATGTGCATGTGTGTGCAAGTGCATATGCTGGCCCATGTCCATTAGGCTCAATAGCCTCTTCATTTTTCAGAGTGGGAAGGATTCACTCCGTCAAATTCACATGTTGCCTGACTTGTTTAATGGGAGCAGCCAGTTCACGTGCCAGACCCTCAGGACACTGTGGCTGTGGCACCCAGAGTGGATCTCCTGCTTGTGTTAAGGAGTTGGCTGACCTTCTAAAGAATGGAGGGTTGTGAAGGAAGGCAGGGAGTCAGGGCTCCTAGAGAAGAGAAGCTGGAGATTATTTTACAATGGATCAGCATGATTTTTTGCCCCATAAGGAACATTGCTGTTCAAGGTGGAAATGTGGCCCAGCCAAACTCCTCTTGTGATTGACAGCAGACCCAGAGCCAAGGCCATGGGCCCACATGTCCACACACCCCTCCCCATCTTCCCCCCCCTGCTTTTAGTTTTTCTCCCTCTCTGCATCTTCCCACCGATGCCTTGCTTTATATTCCAAATATGTAAACCTGTAATAAACCTAGAGACAGGCTATGGCTGATTTATGCCCAGCTACCGATGAGCCACAGCCAATTATAAGGTGGAGAAAAGTCCCATGCACAGTTTTAAAAATGCTTCCCTAGCACAAACAGCTTATCTCCACCATGCTTCCCAGCTTGCTTAGTGACTCCATTTTTTAAGGCTGGCCTATGCTGGACCCTGGGTCCCTCAAGACTGAGCCCCCATGGCTGACCTGCAGCTCACATGTGCCCTGATTGGGCCTGCAGCATTGAGACCTTCCTACCCAGCCTGTGTCTCACTGCTAGGAGGGCATCCATCAGTATTTACTGAACCAAAGGATGAAGCAAATGATCAATAAATATTAGCTCAAGCAAAACAGAATTAGGAAGTTATCTTTTAAAGGAAAAAAAATCAAATAATGCATCCTACGACACTCTTCTCCCCTAAAGATTCTATCTTGGTTTTGTGGTTGTGCTGATGAGCATCCCTTGATCAGAGCCATTGGGCTATGCTCTGGCTTAGGAGCCCTCAAATGCAAGGTTTGTTTCATCCATCTATATTATTAGGCACAGCTCAGTGACATTAATCCTGTTGCTTCTTAGAGCAAAAGCTGGAGTCCAAACCCCATCTGTCACTCACCCTCTGCCCCTGGAGCCCTGTGCTGGCTGTTCCCTCTCCCTGGAATGCATGCTCTTCATGCTGCCTCATCTCTGGAGACTGCCCCTGCTTACCACACGTGAGCAGAGTTACCCTGGAGGCCCACCTCAAGTTGCATCTCCATGCCTCCTCTCCTTCCCAGTCCTCTCCAGACCAGGGGTCATCTAAGATTTGGCATCTTGTACTTATTTCTCCTAAGAGAGAAAAGCTAAAGGGTGGAGCCTGGCTTTGTTCATACCAACCCAAACGACAAGAGACAGACATCATGAGCTCCTAACAACACAGCACCGTGGGAGATAGTTGATTTTATGCCAAATAATTAGGGAGGATTTTGGTCAGGTGTGGTGGTACATACTTAGAAATCCCAGATACTCAGGAGGCAGAGACTATGGAGTAAGGAAGAACGTGATGGGGGTGATTGTATACTCTATAAAGCCCGTTGCTCCAGTGTTTAATTCACCATCTGGTAGAGAAAGATGCTAGACAAATACCAAGTGAATGAATGAATGAGTGAATGAATGAGCAAATGAACCAATGAGTGGTAAGTAGTAAATGAGAGAAAGAATGAGTGAACAAGTGAATGAATGAGTATGAATGAATGAGTGAGTGAATGGGTTGGATAAATAAAAGTGAATGAATGAGTGGATGAGTTGCAGGAGTACCCATAGAGGCTTCAGGCCTCGGGGACAATACAATCATTCCCCCTCTCTATTCTGACCTCTGGAAAGCCAGTCCCGTGTTGCTTCATGAACAGAGTTGTCAGGGAAGAGAGCCACCAAACAGAGTTGTCAGGGAAGAGAGCCACCAAACAGCAGCATAGCTTCACAGAGGCAAATGGGCTTATTGATTGCAGGACTTCTCTGTGCCTTTACTGTGCTCAGGTTAGATCGGGAATCCTCAAGAGGGATCTCACAACCGGGCGCCTTGTAACTAACTAGGGTAACTGGTGACTCAGACCCTTGATGTGGCTCAGTTTGAGCAAGATGAGGGATCATTTTCTAGTGTCCTTGAATCACGCAGATGGGGAGAGATCGGAGTGCACGTTCTGTGTCTGCAGAGGGTAGGGGGAGGAGGGACCCCACCACTCTGAACAGGAACAGGCCCCCTGCCTCTGGGGATGGTGTGGTGTTGAATGAAGCCAGGGTAGTTGGAGCTGGCTCTCAGGGTGATCCACTGTCTCTGACCCCAGCACCCACAGTCACCTGCCAGCCCTGTCTGGGCTGACACAGTAAGGAGAGAGTGGGTGGTCCATGTAACAGAGCCTGGGGGACCCTGGCCCTGAATTCCACTCATGCCTGTGGGGCGCTTGGGTTTTAATTGATATCCCAGAGCTGCTTTGAGAACCGGAAGCCTCGGCAATATTTCCAAATGAGTGGTTAGCAAATGCGCTGGACTGGAGGAGGCTGGGCCTGGGCTGGAGCAGGGACGAGGGGGAGGAGGAGAAGGACAGATGTCCCAGCAGGGACAGCAGTGGCCGAGACCTGTGAGCCCCACACTGCCCTGAGCTCTTTGCACTTTCTTCTTCAGGGCTCAGTCGTGGAGAGGAAGGAGCCACTCATCTAAGTTCTACAGTCCAAGCCTTGGCTTCCCCCATCCACAATCCACGGGGCAGCCTCCACCCAATGTCCACTTCTCAGGTCCCTCCCAGGGCAGACTAGGAGGCCAGTGGTTTCAAATTGCAGGATTCTTACCCACTCAGAAAAGTCAGGGCCAAGGCAACCTGACACAGCCCAGAGAGCTCGGCCTTGACAGTGGAAAGCAGAGGCCTCACTTGCAGTGGGATGTAAGACCTGTTCCCCGGAAGTGTAGAAGATGCTGCATCTAGAGGTGTGTCCAGAGCCCACCTCCCTCTCCAGGAGCCATTGCAGTATGTGGATACAAAAAGAAAACCCAATTCAAGGTGGCTAAGCAGCAAGGACACACTCCCCACTGCCTTCCACAAACACAAGCCCAGGACTGGAATGGTAACTGTGCTCCAAACACTGTGCTTATGTATCATCGGCTTGCCTCAGGTGGCAAAATGGCTGCAGCTCTAGGTATAATATGCTCCAATAACATGAACTGAAAGCATGAGGAGAGTGAATCACTGCCTCTTGAGGTGCCTTTCTAGGAGAAGAAAAAAAAATTCTCCCAGAAACATTCTATCACCCCTTGCATCCTATTGGACATGTAGCACACACACCTAGCACCAAGCCTGGATTAGTGGTCTTCTCTCCCCGGGCTGCTATCCAAGAGAACCACAGACTCTAGTAGCTTAAACAAGAAAGAGCTATTTCCTTAAAACTCTACAAGGCTGATGTCTGAGATAAGAGTGTGTCAGGATTAGCTCCTTCTGATACGTCACTTCTGGGTGTGTAGATGAAGTCTTTAAGTCCAGTGTCTTTCCTTGGTCCTTCCTCTGGGGGCTATGTTCTAATCTCTGCTTTTTTTCTTTTTTTCTTTCTTTTTTTTTTTTTTTTTGGGTCCCGTCGTGGGGCCTGACTGTGGGCCTGGGCGCTGTCCCTCAGCTCTTCAGCTCAAGGCTAGCCCTTTACCACTAGAGCCACAGCGCCACTTCCGGCTTTTTTTTCTTTTTGCTTATGTGGTGCTGGGGAATCGAACCCAGGGCCTCATGCATACAAGGCAAGTGCTCTACCACTGAGCCACCTTCCCAGCCCTTTTTCTTTCTTTCTTAAGAGACACCACTCCAATTGGATGGGGACCCAACCTAGCAACTTCTATTTTAGTTTAGCTACCTCTTTAAAGACCTGTCTCTGCGTAGGGACAAGTGTAATCCTGTTCTGGGGGACTGGAAGTTATGACTTTCCAACCTGCCTTTTGGAAGGACACGGGTAAGCTCCAGACATGTGGCAGAGTCCTATTCGTATTCGTGTCTGCATTCACGTTTGAGCTTGCCTTCATGTTTGTGTGTGCTAGTGGCTTCCTATTATTACACTCCCCATCACCACAATAGAAATTGACGTCTCAGCTCCGTCTGACTACATCATTTAAAGAAAATAAAAAGACTAGGAAAAGATATTACTTTGCAAACAAAATTCCTAGGAATGGGAGGATCCTGCAAGATCCAGAGAAGGCACCTTGTCAGGACAGCGAATGCAGTGTCCTGCTCCTGGCTACCCCACCACCATCCCCTGTTTCACTGGATAAAGCCTGGGAGCTCAGCTGTGGGGGTTACACTTCTGTCCCATGGTGGGACAGAAGTGGGACCAGATTCTGGGGATGGAGACTGATGGGCTGGGCTGGGCAGGGTGCCAGGCATGGTGGCAGATGGAAGCAGAGTGGATGGCGAGAAGGCCTCAGATCATTGTCTGCCCTTCAGGCCGCTTACATCTCTGCTCAGAGCACCAACAGAGGAACGTCTTTGCAGACATTTCCAGAGAATTCCTTCTTACCAAATACTCCTGGAGAAAGACGGTAAGGACTAGAGGTGAACCAGGCTCAAAGGGTCAGAGGTGCCTTCCTGGCCAGACCCTCAATGGGCCGAAACCTACACCCACACCCACCCACCCAACCACCTGCCCATCCATCCTTCCATCCACTCACTCCTCCATCCATCTACCCATTCACCCACCCATCTGCCCATCCATCCATCATCCATCCATCTTGAAAGGAAAATGTAACCCAGGAAGAAAGTAACCCAAAAGACCACACGGACAGAAGTCATGTGGAAGAAAAGATTTATTGCCAGCAGAAGAAAGGGAGCAAATGGCACCATCTGGCTCCTTGGAGGTCCCTTTTATATTGTTGGGGGCTGGAAGTGGGAGGTGCCTCACCTACTGTGCAGGTACTGCCATCGCCATCAAGGGTGGAGATTGGGTCTGCAAGGGGGGGTGTTTCTTTATGCATCCATCCACCCATGCATATATGTATACATCCACACATCCACTCATCCATCCACACACCCATCCACTCACCCACCCACCCACCCATCCATCCTTTCATCTATCCATCCATCCATCCATCCATCTGCCCATTCATCCATCTATCCATCTATCTTTCCATACATCCACTCAACCATCTATTCACACATCCACCCACTCTCTCATCTATCCATCCTTTTCAAGAGGAAACAAGCTATTACTTATTGAGCTAAGCTGTTTTACATATATAACCTCTAAAGTGCACAGCATTCAAGCATATATCTATTCTATTACATTGGCTTCCTTTTTGAGTAAGAAAGAAGGGAAACCACTGGAAAATTCCGGCAGGGAAAGACGTAGTGAGATCTAGTGAGTTGGGAATCAGTGTCCCACTGCACAGGTGCTGCTGAGAACAAAGGGAGTCCATTTGTGGGAAGACTGAGACAAAGGGACCTGGCAACCAGCCAAGGCTATGCAGATTCTTACTATCGTCTCTCCTTTACAGAAAAGGAACTGGGGTCAGCCACTAGCAGGAGGTGCGGCTTGTCTGTCACCCCACATGGCTACAGATTGGAGTCCCACACATTTACATCCAAATCAGTCCTGCCCCATAACAGTGACCTTGGCTAGTGAGCTTCCCACAGTTCAACTCTTCAGAGGAAGTCTGTGGCAGCCTCTGGTGGAGGATTGGGGAGCAGGGCACCAAGAGTCCCACTTCCTGGTCCTCTCATGGTCTAATCCTTCAGACTGAGTAATTCACTTCCAACCAAGATAAGGCTGCAATACTGAGGAAGGTCAGCGTGTCACTGATTACCTTACAAGACAGCGGCTTCCAACTGCAGCAGATCTGATGTGGGCCTCTGACTAGCAGCCTCAGAGGAAGTGGGTGGCCACATGGGAGAGGCCCCAGGGTAGGGGCTGGGGGCAGAGAAGTGGATCATTCCCCACTCCAGCCCTCAGCTGAGACTGATCACAGGCTTGTGGGAAACCCAGAGGACCCAGTTTGGTAGTGCCAGGGTCCTGACCCACAAGAGTTGTGAGCCAATCAATGACTGTACCATCTGAAGAAATTAAGCTTTGGGATCATTTTTCACATGGCAGTAGATACATAAATGGGACCATGTTTAACGTCTACCACTGATCATTGATTTGGGGACATACTGTTCTAGCCCGATCACTGAAATAAATTAAGTTCTCAATAATATTTTTTCTTCATGTTCCTAAGTCCTCCAGGGGTGCTGGAGAAAGCTATTCTTCTTGGCCTTGTCCTGAATGAGTCCAGCCTTTGCAAAGATCTAGGCCTAGAAAGGCCAGGCTTCTGCAGGCTTTCTGCTCTGAGAATCAGAGTGTCCCTGGCTACCCAGAGTCCTCCACTTGCCCTTATATCTCATCACTCCCAGTGTCCTGTCATGGTGTGTCTTGGTCACTGTGGTGGGGGTGAGTAAGAGCACTCTCATGGGATCTCTGGGTAGTTATAAGAACAGAGGTTTCTGGGCTGGGAAGGTGGCTCAGTGGTAGAGTACTTGCCTTGCATACATGAGGCCCTGGGTTCAACGCCTCAGCACCAAAAGATTCCTCAGCAAAAAAAGAAAAAAGCCGGAAATGGCACTGTGGCTCAAGCCTTGAGCTGAAGAGCTGAGGAACAGCGCCCAGGCCCAGAGTTCAGGCCCTACGACCAGAGTGCCCCCCCACAAAAGAACAGAGGTTTCTTTCTTGAAGTCTAGAGGCTGGGAATCCCCAAATCAAGGGACCTAAATGTGCTAAGTGTCATGCCATGCAGAAGGGCAAGAGTGACCATATGTGCCTATGAGGGGAAGTGAGGGAGGGATGGAAGGAGGGAAGGAGGGAGGGAGGGAGGAAGGGAGGAAGGGAAGGAGGGAGGGAGAAGGAGAGCCAGGGACTTAGTCCCATTATCATTAAATGGCTCTCAAAACTGACCTGTGCAGGAGAGTGGAGCCTCCTGGCCTAATCACCATGAGGGGTGGGGGGGGGACATTGAACCCAAAGCACCACAGATCCCAGAGCAGGCCCCAGACCACTCTGCACCCCAGCTTCACTGGCAAGGTGACTTGGGATGTGTGGGAGCATACCTCCATTGTCCCCAATCCCTCTTGTGAGAGTGGAGGCAGGTGTGGCCAGGCCAGGCCCTTGCTTGGGGACAGCCTCTCTGCACCAGAGGGTCCCTCACTGCAGCACCTGGTCCTTGGAGACAGAGCTGTCCCCATCTGTCCCGCAGCGCCCCCCCCCCAGCCTTAGTGTGAGTCATCCCTCAGCTCAGCCCTGCCAGGACTCATGGCCACCCCCACCTGTCTGGCAGAGAGCAGGAGCCAGCAGCCTTCCCACCCCCCACCTAGGTCTGCTGCCCCAGAAGCAGGACAGGCCTTGCTGTAGCCCAGAGCCTGGATTCTGCGGCCAAAGCAGACACCCTGGGATTGCATGCTTTACTCTCTCTCTGCCTCCCCCTTCCCCCTTCTTGGACATTGCTCTGTTTTCATTACTGTCCCTCTGCCCCCACCCCCACCCATGGTTACAGGGACTCTTCCTCTGTATGTTTCCTGCTCCCTATAACCTGCCCAGAGCAGAGACAGATTCCAGATGAGTTTACTGAGCACCTACTTGCTTGTCAGCACCTGCTGGAAATCAGGCCTCCTCCTGGGTGGGGGAGAGTATGTGACTATAGCAAGGTGACTTTATGACAATCAAGGAGAACCTGGACTGAGATCTAGGCACCGAGTTGTGGAGGACAGGAGTAGGAAGGGGAGAAGAGTGGATGGAGGTGAGGGGGGAGGGGAGCAGCAAGATCTGCTTGGCCAACTATAGGCCAGAGTGGGAGGGGCAGGGCCTGGGTCATGTCATTACCTTCCCATGGCATTTCCCTTCCCCCCATCCTTACTGACCTTAGTCCCTTCCCACCCTCTGCCTGGCAGGCTGGAGGTAGGGTTATTTATAACCTCCCTGCCTCCTCCCACCTTCCCCCCTCAACCCCCAGACTGGATTCTGAAATCCCCCACTACTTCCTTCTATTCTTCTGCCCCCCTCTCCCCTTATCTCTCTTCTGGCCTCATTTCCTGCCCCAGGAGATAAGGAGAGAAAGAGCAGCCCCTTTGGTTCTGGGAGCCAGACACTGAGAGTGTCAGGCAGGGTGCACTGGCCAGGCCTGATGGCCATTTACCCAGCCTCTTCCCTCTGCCCTGGCTCCTAGATACAGGCAACCTGCTGTGGGGACCAGGCGTGGGGCTGGGATGACAGTGGGTGCAGCTCCTGTGTGACTAAGGCTAAGAACAGGAGATCTGACTCTGCGTGGCTCTGCATCCCTTGTCCTCCAGTTCCACTCTGAAATGGGGAGGGCATTAACAGAGACAATGGCAGCCACAGCCTGACTGAGGGTGTTTAACTCCATTAAGGCCAGTTGGTCCCTGGTATAGCCCTTAGGCAGAGGAGAGTGGCTGAAGACTCCGGGCAGGGCAAGGTGGGGTAGGTGGAGGGGTCTTTCCACAGTGGAGTTTAGTAGGTCTGCTCCACCTATGGATGAGAGATTGCTTAGGAAAGTGCCCTTGGCATCCTGCCTCTTGCTTTCATGAAGCAGCTGGCTGTGGACTCCCTCCTCCTCCTCCTTCCCAGCCCTAAAGACCCCTGCAATCTGACCCACGCACGAGCCCGTGCATGCACATGTGCTCCTACACACACCCCTACCCCAGCTTCTGGGAGCCCAGTCCACCTCTGCCTCCACGAGGGCACTGAGTAAAGTGCCGTGGCCTTCTCTATGACTATAAAGATCAGCAGGGCTGACATGGAACAGTGGCTTTCAGGCAGCCGGGCTTTGCTGAGCACTCACTGAGCATTTCCTCCTGCCTAGCCATCCTGCATCTCATTTGTTGAATGAGCAGGTGCTGAGCCATGACAAGTCCTGAACCTACAGAAGAGACTTGAGGAGGGGAGGACACAGTTCTCTTAGGAAAGAGCAAACAGGAGGGCAAGACTCTTGGTGTTTTACTGACCTCCATTGTAACTTGTACTACAAAACTACAAAACAAGAGCGAGCAGGGCACGGGGTGGGAGGAGGGGGGAGGGCAGGAGATGATGCCCCGGCTGGTCAGCTACCTTACACAGCGGGGCTGGCAAGCAGAAGTACTGCACAGACCCCGAGTTTTCAAATTTGCTAAAAACTGGGTGACTGTTTCTGGGGTGACAAAGCAGCTGGTAGAGATGCAGTGCTGGAGGAAATGTCTCATTCTGGGGCTGGGTTCTGTGCAGATCTGTTTCTCCATGGACACGTGCTTTCCCAGCTCCTTCCAGGTCCCTGGCCCCTGGCCCCTTGGACCACCTGTTAGTGTTAGTTGTCCTCTACGCCCTGCTCCCACCTCACCTCTGCCAGGACTGGGACAGAGATCTCCCCATTTCTCTGCTTCAGTTCCCCTTGCCACGCATCTTCCTCTGGCTCCTGGAGCTGGTTCCCTACTCAAAAACCTCCTCAGGAGTGGGCGCCAGTGGCTCATGCCTATAATCCTAGCTACTCAGGAGACTGAGATCTGAGGATCGTGGTTCTCAGCCAGAACCAGCCTGGTCAGAAAAGTCCCTGAGACTCTTATCTTCAACTAACCACCCAAAAGACAGAAGTGGAGCTGTGGTTCAAGTGGTAGAATGTCAGCCATGAGCCAAAAAAAAAAAAACTAAGAGACAGCACCCAGGACCTAAGTTCAAGCCCCAATACTGGCATGGCATGTGCGTGCGCATGCGTGTGCGCATGCACACACACACACGCACACACACACACACACACACACACACCCCACACTCCCTCCTGAGGACCCTCAGTGCCTGCCCAATGCCAATCACATTGTCTCATCACCTGGTGACTCTCATCACAGCCTCTCTGCTCCGGCCCATGTCCCTGCCACCATCCTTGCAATTGTAGGCTCTGAGTAAGCATATCGTGCTGGCCAGTTCTCTGTGCTTCTTCTGCAGTTCCCTTTACCTATAATGTTGTTCCCTATGGCTCATCTACTTGTATACCTAGCCTAGCTGTGGAGCGCTTTATAGTGCTATAACCATTTCTCTCTCTCTCTCCCTCCCTTGTGTGCATGCATGTGCGCACACATACTCAAATGCACACACTCCCAGCACACTGTCCAGAGAAATACTATATGGAGAGAGCAATGGTTTGGTGCCGGGTTTGACAGACAAGGAGGAAGGTGGTGTGGCAGGCTGAGTAGACTAAAGGCCTACCCAGGGAGGGTCTTGGATTGGCTGTTGGGCTTGGTTTCCTCATCTGTAAAATGGGTACATGATTGCTTCTTCCATCACATTGCTGATGGTGTATTCAGTGGGATGGCACACTGTCCTAGGAAGTGTTGTCAAAAATGGCTACATTCTTTTTTCTTTTGTTTTTCTCTTTTATCATTTCTGTACCTTTACCTTTTATCCTTTTGTTTTTCCGGTCGTGGGGCCTGAACTCTGGGCCTGGGCGCTGTCCCTCAGCTCTTCAGCTCAAGGCTAGCACTCTACCACTAAAGCCACAGCACCACTTCCAGTTTTTCTGCTTCATGTGGTGCTGAGGAATTGAACCCAGGGCCTCATGCATGCAAGTCAAGCGCTCTACCACTGAGCCACCTTCCCAGCCTATGTACCTTTTATCTTGTATGTAAGTTTGTCTGTATTGGGGAGGGCAAAGGCGGGGGGGGGGGATACAGAAATGGTGGGACAAAGGGTGAACAAATGCAGCAGTTATACTTACAAGACCCTTTGTTGAAAATGAACCATATAACTTGTGGGGGAAGGGGGTCTGGAGGGAAAAATTGTGAGAAAACATGGGAAGAGGTGACACTGTTCACAAAGAAATGTACTCATTACCTGATTTATGTAACCAGAACCCCTCTGCACATCGCCTTTACAATAACAATTTTAAAAAATGGCTGCATTTAATTGAGGGACAAGGAAGCCATCAGGAGTGGGACTATCCTTCCCTGGGGAGGAACTATTCTTCCACGCACCTGACGCTCACATGGACTGCTGGGAAGAAAATGTGTTCATCATGACAGGAGTCTAGACTTCAGCTCTATTTTACTTATAAACACGAAGACATTGCACAGTGTGAGAAGAACTGAATTTTCCAGGGATTCCAGTGGGAACAAAAACAAATGAAGTCTATATTTAGTTTTGTGCAGAACAGGCCAAGGGTTACACATGGTTTTGGAAACGCACATCTGCTGTCAGTACCCGCTTGTCTCTGCACATCTGTAGCCGCCATCCTCATTGCAGCTTCTGCTAGCAGCCGGGCCTGAGCACTCATGTGACCAAATACAGATTTTATTTTACAGGACATAGTGCCAGAAAATCTACTGTACACTTCTTTATCTTTGTGTTTTCTCTTGTATATTGGCCATTGTGTATGGATTTTTTTTAAAGAAAATCAATGTGTGTATGTAAGTTTCAATACCCATGGGCTTCTTTCGGGATACCCAAGGGGATATTGTAAACCTTGACCATAAAAAACAAGATGTTGGATCTGAGTGTGGTGGCTCATATCTGTAATCCCAGCTACTCAGGAAACATAGGTAGGAAGATTGCTTAAAAAAATAACATAGTGGGCCCTGATGGTTCACACTTATTATTCTAGCAATTCAGGAGGTTGAGATAAAAGGATTGTGGATCAAAGCTGAGTTGGAGAAGGAAAGTCCATGAGACTCTTATCTTCAGTTAACCACCAAAAGCTGGAAATGGAGGTTGGCTCAAGAGGTAGAGTGCCAGCCTTTATTTTTTTTTTTTTAAAAAAAAGCTTGGCATTGGTGGCTCACACCTGTAATCCTAGCTACTCAGGAGGCTGAGATCTTAGGATTGCAGTTCAAAGCCACGCCGGGCAGGAAGTTCCGTGAGACTCTTATCTCCAATAAACCATCAGAAAACCAGATGTGGCACTGTGGCTCAAGTGGTAGAGTGCTTGCCTTCAGCTGAAGAGCTGAGGGGTAACGCCCAGGCCCAGAGTTCAAGCCCCATGATCTGCAAAAAACAAACAAACAAACAAAACACTGAGACAGCATGCAGCCCCTGAGTTCAAGCTCTAGTATTGGCACCAAATAAATAAATAAATGAAAGCCAAAGTGTAGAGATATGGCTAAAGCACCTGCCTATCAAGTGAAAGGCCCTGAGTTCAAACTCTAGCACTAAAAAGAATAAGCAAGAAATAATGCACAGGAGAATGAAGTAGTTTAGTGTTTATCCATTTGAAAGTGTGTGTGGGAATGCCCATGCATAGCTGTGGAAGGTTTATTGCGTGCGCGCGCGCGCATGTGTGTGTGTGTGCGAACAAACGCAAGCATATATGTGTGCTGTGGTCCTGGGGTTTGAACTCAGGACCTCTTGCTCTCTTAGCTTTTTCACTCAAGGATGGCACTCTACCACTTGAGCCACAGCTCCACTTCTGGCTTTCTGCTGGTTCATTGGAGATACGAATGTCAAGAATGTGTCTGCCCAATTTGCTTTGAACTGTGATCCTCAGCTCTCAGCCTACTGAGTAGCTAGGGTTACAGGTATGAGTCACCAGCACCTGGCTGGAAGGAGGCTCTGCTTCCACCTCCAGGTGATGTTATTTGGGCTTTCCTGATCTTGGCTGTTCCTAGTCCCAGAACCTTCCATGAGACAAGCTGCGTGCAAGGCTTCCTTGGGCCTAGCAGCCAGCTGGGTGTGAAGTTACTCAGAGGAACTTTACCTGGCTTCGGGTCCGTGAGCAGCTCCTGGGTCTGAAGGCAGGGAGATGCTTAGAGGGTCACTCTTCCCTTCTGCTGCAGATACAAACATTTGCTTCTAATTTAATTCTTATTTACTATTTTCTCTCTATAAGTAATCCCTGTGTGTTAAAGGGATTCCAAACAGCACAGAGTGTGGAATTTTCCATCCCATCTCCTCTTTCTTATTAACCAGAGGGAGGCTGGCATTGTTAATAATTTAGCGTGTGTCCTGCTCAATGTTTTTTCTCAACTCCCAGCCCACTTACTTCAAATCTTTATTTTTTCCCTCCTCTCCTTACAAAAACTCAGATCTCACTGAGATTATTTCTGTGCAATCTTTTTTTTTTTTTTTTTTACAGTGAGGGCCACTTGGAGGATACCTGCCTGCTCAGAGCTGCTGTGTTCCAACTGTACACACCTTCATGTATTTCTCTTTATATTGTTTCATTAAACCGACTTTTCCTCATGGGAGCAGCACACACATTGTTCCAAAGAACAATGAGAGGAAATGGGTGCCAGTGGCTCACATTTGTAATCCTACCTACTCAGGAGGCTGAGATCTGAAGATCATGGTTCAAAGCTAGCCCAGGTAGGAAAGTCCATGAGACTCTTATCTCGGATTACCAGCAAAAATCACAAAGTGGAGCTGTGACTCAACTAGTAGAGCACCAGCCTTGAGCAAAAAAGCTAAGGGAGAGTGCAGGTCTGAGTTGAAGCTCTGGAGTTCAAGCTCCAGTTGTATACATGTGCACGCATGCACACAATACACTCACACACACGAACAATATGATAAAAAATTCTCTATTCTTTCAAACACTCTTGTTTGTTTCCTATTTTTCTGAACTTAAATTATAAAAAAAATCCTTGTCTCTGTGTTTATCCTCCTCCAAATGACATCTCCCTATGACTCTATGAAAGAAGAGAGAATTAGTAACCAGTCCTGATGTTTGCTTGCCAGGCGACTTGATTTTCTAGTGGGAAGGTGAAAAGCATTTCCATTCTATTCTGTTATGATAAATAATATAATCACATTATATTCCTATAACTGCAATTAATCATAAAAATTGAAAGCTACTAAGTGGTTTTGTTCTTGCTCAGTTTGCTTGGCTTGTACTCTATCACTTGCACCATGCTTTTAGCTCAGCTTTTTGTTAGTTATTTGGGACATGGAATCTCTTGGACTCTTCTGCCCAGACCTCCAGATTCCAGCCTCTTGAGTGTGAGCCAGCAGCGCCTGGCTGTAAATGGCATTTTTAGTGACACCCAATGCTCAGAAAATCCTAAATCATGTCCTGGCACTGCTCAAAGCACTGCCCAAGGAAAACAAAATCATTTAGACTGATTTCCTTAGTCCTCAGAATGCCTCTAGGAGATGAGAAGGATTGCTAACTCCCATGTTACAGATGAGGAAACTGAGGCACAGAAAGGAGTTTGCTCAAGAAGGCTCAGCTACGATGTGGGTCAGTGGACACTGGAACACTGGCTGCTCCCAGTGCTCTTTCACAACTTGGGCCTCCTCTGTCATGTTTATCTGAGTGTAGTCAGACTCTGTGATCCCTAAAAGCCTCTCTTTCCCATGGCAGAGACGGAAGATCCCAGGCCTTATTCTACCTCTAAAACCCTCCTTGCTGGCTGAGGTCAGGAATTGGAAGGGAGGGACCTTCTCTCATTTGAGATTGTTGGGGGAGCCCATGGTGGCTCCTTGGAACCAGCTCTGAATTGGGAGTCTGCTCCTGGGCTGGGAACAGATGTTTGCTGTGTGACCTGGGGTTGGCTATTCACTCTCTCTGGGCTTAGCTTTGCTTCCCTGAGTAAATACACTTCTTCTAGAACTCTACAGCTCTTCCTGGTCCTACTTTGCTGTGTGACAGGTCAGTACCCCAACATCTCTGGAAGAGAGGATGTGATACTCCCCCACACCCAGCTGCTGACATTCTAAGAGAAAGTTCAATGAGAAGATGTAGCTGTGATAAGGGAGAGTCAGGATTGGAACTCAGGATCTATCTCCCAAGTCTGCTAGCTCCCCTGCCCTGCATGAATCTTTCCTCATTCCCTCATCCCAAGTAACAGGGATTGACTACAGATGCTCAGTCCCTAAGAGGCGGTGAGGCCTTGGAGGAGGGGGGAGGGCAGCCAGGAAACTTGTGTGCCACGTGTCATGCCCACGGGGCAAAGAGAATCAACCTGGGAGCCGAGACATGGGGCTGGCACCTGTGGCTTCAGAGTCCACACTCAGGGCCCTCTTCACCCCTGAGGGATGACTGAAAACAGGGACAAAACCCAAACTCTTTGCGAGAAAAAGTTGGCAGCACAATGCCAGGGTCTTTGGCTGAGGTCAAATGTAGACCAAGCCAGAGGCTAGTGGCTCACACCTGAAATCCTAGCTACTCAGGAGGCTGAGATCTGAGGAGCTTGGTCCAAAGCCAGACCAAGCAGAAAAGCCCGCGAAACTTATTTTCTTCCCTTTTCTTTTATTTTTTCTCTTCTCTTCTCTTCTTTTTTGTCGGTTGTGGGGCTTGAACTCTGGGCCTGGGAGCTATCCCTGAGCTCTTCAGCTCAAGACAAGTGCTCTACCATTTGAGTCACAGCACCACTTCTGGTTTTCTGGTGGTTAATTGGAGATGAAGAGTCTCATGAACTTTCCTGCCTGGGGTGGCTTTGAGCCTGGATCCTCAGATCTCAGCCTCCTGAGTAGCTAGGATTATAGGTGTGGGCCACCAGCTCCCTGCCAAAGGCTGGGAGTGGAGATGTGTGGCTCAAGTGATAGAGCACCAACCTTGGCTGAAGAAGCTGAGCAAGTATATTAGGCCCTGCCTTCAAGTCCAGCATGTGCACACATGTGAGCGTGTGTGTGTGTGTGTGTGTGTGCGGGCGCACACACACACACACACACACACACACACAGCCATTCCAAATAAGCACCACCACCATCAGATGGCTCGGAGCTGCTTCCAGGAGTTCTGCCAGGCACAAGCATGTGCATCAGCTTTCCCCAGAAAGGGCTGTACCACCTCTAAGCTACGCTGATCATGGAGGGTCAGCTTTGTCGTGCTGACCTTAGTGGGTCTGGTTTGGCTTTAGCTGGCCATGCTCTTACCCCTCGTTGGACATTTATTTATTCCTCAGGGGGCTTTATGAGGGCCATCCTGCTATTATTTTATAGCTAGGAGAGAGTAGTGCGTAGCAGGACTATGTGACTCAGCCTGTGCTCTGTGTGGCGGAGCTGAGGGCTGGGCCCAGGCACACTGGCTCTGCCAGAGTACTTACCTCCAGGGGGCTGGACTTGTGTGCACACTCAAGTCCCTCCCTTGTCTGCATCCTAGCCACCAACAGATTCTAGCCACCCCTGTTGTATTGCTTCAGAGGAGGGTTTGAGGCTTCCTAAGGACACATCACACTGTGACTGTCACTCTGCCCTGGAATCTCAAAACACAAGAATCTGTCCTCAACACAAGGAAAGGCCTAGACCCCAGGTCAGGTTAGAGTGATTGCAGTCATGACAACAAAGCAGTCAACCAGAGGATGCTTAAAACAGCAATGATGTCACCTGCGCCCAGAGGCATTGTTAAGCAACTTAAAAAAATCTTTCTGGGCATCAGTGGCTCATACCTATAATCCTAGCTTCTCAGGAGACTGAGATCTGAAGATCACGGTTCAAAGCCAACCCAGGTAGAAAAGTCTATAATACTCTTATCTCCAATTAACCATCAGAAAACTGGAAGTAGAGCTGTGATTTGAGCAGAAGAGCCTTGAGCAGAAGAGCTCAGGAACAGTGCCCAAGCCCTGAGTTCAAGCCCCAGGACCCATACAAACAAATAAACAAAAAACCTAAATCTTAGAGATGAAGCTATACTTCAATGTTAGAGCATGTGTTTAGCATGAGTGAGGCCCTGGGTTCCATCCCAGCACCTAGGAAAGGGGCAGGGTGGGAACAAAATCACATAAGTTGATCAGGTTCTGGTAGCTCACACCTGTAAACCTAGGGATTGAAGAGGCTGGGATCTAAGGCTCAAGGTTCAAAGGCAGCCCAGGCAGAAAAGTCTGTGAGACTCTTATCTCCAAATAACTATCAGAAAACTGGAAGTGGAGCTATGGCTCAAAGTGGTAGAGTGCTAGTCTTAAGCATAAGAGTGCAAGGACAATGCCCAGGACTTGAGTTCAAGCCCCATGACCATCACCACCACTGCCAAAATCACATAGGTCTTCACAGGACTCAGAGATCCTAGGTAGGGAGAGACTGACATCTGGCCTTTAAGGAGGCTGAATGAAAATGGAGAGCAGGGTCTTTGGCTTCTACTAGACTAAGTTGCAGGGGGGTGAGAAGAAGGGAGGGGTACTTAAACTTAAACTGCTTGGCTTTTCATTTAAGACTGGTACCCCACCTCTTGAGCCATACCTCCAGTTCTGACAATTGGCTGGTTAATTGGAGATAAGAGTCTCTAAGATTTACCTGCTCAGACTGGCTTTGAACTGTGATCCTCAGATCTCAGCTTCCCAGGCATAAACCACGGGTGCCTGGCTCGCATCTACCAGTCTGGAGTTCTGGGTTGGAGTTCTGCCTCTGCTATGCACTGCAGCCACAAACTTGGGGTATGCCTTTTAGTTCCCCTGCTCCCTCATTTCCTCTTTATATGGTAGACAATAAATGCACACGTCTTCTGGGAAGTGGCTGGTCGAGTTGAATGTTCTTCAAAAGGGTGAGCCAGGGCCTTGCGCGTGAGGAGTGTCTGGTATGGTTTTATTGAGTTGAATGAAATAATGAAATCCCAGAGGAAGAGAAAACATGCCATGATATAAAGTGCAACAAAGAGAGAGAGAAAAAAAAATCTAGCCTGCGACACTGGCTCCAGACCAAACTGCAGCTCTGAGGTCCTTCCATCACAGGGGAGGCCAGGCCAGGACTGAGGCCAGGGAAAGGGAGGGTGCTCAGGGAAGCTCTGCTGCAGGGTGAGGTAGGGATGGGCGGTGTTGGGGGAGGGGTAGCTGTGCTTCCTTTTGTTTGTCAGGGTTGTGTCTGTGGGTGGGGAGGGGGTGAGACTGTACTGGGGTGTATGGCCCAGCATTACAGGTCATAGTGCAGAAGTATACACAAGAGGGTCCCCCAGGACCCCACGCCACAGACAGGGAAGTCAAGGTCCAATGATTCAGGATACACCCTGGACCCACCTTCCTCCCTGCAGATTCCTCTCCTAGGAGACATCTTCCTTTGCAGCCCCGGTATGTGGCCAAGAGGTTGGCAGACATCTAATTTCTGTGCCTTGGGACCCTAGGTCTTAGCTGGGGAGGGAGGGAAGGAAGAAGGGAGAAGGCTCTAGGGACACAAGTATAAGCTCTTCTTTTGTCCCTCATGCAGAATGCCTCTTCCCAAGCTGCACAGCCCAGGGGAGCTTTGGTACCCATGGATGGTCAGGCACCAAGGACAACCTCAAACTAGTAACCAACCACTACGCACACAGACCCAGGGGCTCCCTGTACTCCCTTCAGCCCCTCTCCAAGCCCTCACAGGGCAGTGGGGCAGGGAGGGAGAGGGGAGGCTCCCTGATGGGAGAAGCAGATGCAGCTGCCTATGGGACCCAAGGGATGGAGGTGTTGAGTGTGAGCTGGAGGAGCAGAGCTAATGGCATTACCAGGTCCAAAAGGGCAGAGAGCTCACCCTGAGGCCCTGGAAGAAGATTAAAGAGGTACTAGATGCTGATTCATGAGTCCTGTGTGTTTGTCCCCTTCCCTAAAGCCACAGAGTCCTGGGGTAGAAGAGCTGCCTGTGGTATGGTAGCAAAAGGAGGAGCAGTGGCCACCGCCATCAGCTGATGCTGATGCTAATCAAGCACCAAGCTTGCATGATGTCAGGCTTCACCATGGCCCTCCAAGGTAGGCACTGTGAACAGCCCCCGCCCCCTGCCCCCTACCAGTCAGCATGGGTGAGTTCATTTGAAGTGTCAGGAGAATGCAAGGTTCCTCAGCCCTGGCTTGTCCCACTGAGCCAAGAGGCTCACTGATACAAGAAGAACTCAGGC
Source organism: Dipodomys ordii (assembly GCF_000151885.1). Lineage (NCBI taxonomy): Eukaryota > Metazoa > Chordata > Mammalia > Rodentia > Heteromyidae > Dipodomys > Dipodomys ordii. Next base: position 3,102,808 of record NW_012267341.1, read on the forward strand.
TCTAGGCACCATGTTTTTTGTTTTGTTTGTTTTCTTGGAGTGCGGAGTGGTTCTGGCATTAGAACTCAGGGCTAGCTTGTTCAACTTGCTTTCTTGGCTGGTGGTGTTTCACGACTGGATCCCATACCTCCAGTGCTCTTCTTGCTGGTGATTTTCAGTTTGGAATCTATCTAGTCAACTCTTCAGCCCAGATTGGCTTTGATCTTTGAACCCCCATCTATAATCTGGAGAGAGAGAGAGAGAGAGAGATTGTCTCCAATATCTGTTTTCCAATGTTTGCAGGTAGGGAAGTTTTCAGCTGGGCATATTCTTGCCTAGACAAAGATTGCAAAGGTGGGGAGTGGGACTGTACTTAAGGTATCAGGTGGAGGGAGCAGATGTAACCATGTCCTCTGAGCAGAAGTCAGATGACTCTTCTGGACCCTGGCAGCCTTAACCCAGGAGCTGTTCTTCCTGCCCATGGTTTTGGTTCATGGAGTTGGCTGTGCCTGTGGGTCCATCAGGGGCTGAGAAGGAAACAGCAGCTGTGTCTGCTAGGATATTGAACAGGATTTAATGAAGGGTTTGTTTTTTATTTTAATAGAGATGTGGAGGCTAGAGGACTAAGGATGGGAAGCCATTAATCCCACTAGGCCTGTACCAGCCAGAGGAAGGAAGGGCCTTGCCTTCGAGAACCCAGCAAGGCCTGGAATGAGGGGGAAGAGCTTCTAGGCAGGAGCAGCCCTGTAGAGGGCTGGGCCTGAGCCTGGGGGCAATTCCCCCTCCCCTCCCTCCTCTCCTCCCCTTCCCCTCCTCTCAGGTCCTACCTAAGCCTCCCACTCCCTAAGCCTCAATACAGTCAAGAGAGTACCTGAGGAATGCAGTCTTTAGAGGCCAGCCTCAGGGAGCAGGAAGGACAGAAGCATGGGTGGGCTGTGGAGTGGATGGGGCAGGCAGGATTTCTCCCTGTGTCTGCAGCGCTGTCGCTAGGGGAGACTTGGTGAGGGGGGGCGGGGGGGGCGGTGTGGATAGCTCTGATCTAGGAGCAGCAGCTGGTGCTGGGCAGTCTTACAGGAAAGAGAAGCACCCGGGGAGGAGGAGAGCAGAGCCAGTGCCCTGCCACGCGGGCACCAGAGGGGCTCACAGGAAGCACCCGTGCAAATCAATGGCAAATGATGAAAAATGCAGACAGATAAATAACTTAAAAGACCCAGGCTTGCTGGGAACGGCTTCTGATCTGAGCTCGGCTGCTGAGCAGCCAGGCGCACAGACTCTATTTTTAATCAGGCCCAGTTGGGCGAGGACCACTGGGTCCTTCAGGCGCTTTGAAAGGAGGCTTTGCCCTCTGCCCCCTGCTGGCACAGGCTTTGTTTTGTCCTGGCTTGTGGTACCCCACCAGCCACAGTATGAGAAAGGTCACCCAGAGCCCCTCCTCTGGGGAGATAGGAGGGTGCAGAACCCAGAAACAGAATTCGAGTCCCTACTTCCACTGTGGATTTGGGGAGCAGTCCTTCCATCTCTATGGGCCTAATTGCTTCACCCTCCAAGATGAGACAACTGTGTGCCCTGATAGGGTACTGTTGGCACACAGTCCCTGCAAGACAGGAAGCACTGGATGAACCCTAAGGGAAACTGGAGCAGAGGCCAGGGCTCAAACCCACTCTGCTCTGCCTCTCTAGCTGCCCCTCTCCTCCTCTCAAGAGGTATATGTTCAATTGTGTCCACCATCTGTGGTGAATATGCAATAATGCTAGCCGATGTAAGTGCTAAAAAGCCAGAAGTAAAGCAGTGGCTCAAGTGGCAGAGCGCCAGCCTTGAGCATCAAGGCCCAGGCCCTGAGTTCAAGCCCCAGAACATTCCCCCCCCCCACACACACAAATAAGATATGATTTTTATACAAGTTATCCTCAAAGTAACACCGGGGTCTCTTGATCATGTGGGAGAGGGAACTGGACTTTCTCCACTTGAATTGGGGAAAAACACAGGACAGGTCCCTTGGGTAGTCCCCAAGGCCAGTGATGGAGGTATAAGGAGCCAGATACCAACCTAACAGAAGTAAAAACTGAGAGCCTTAAGGGAAGAACCCTGTCCCTGGTCACACAGCCACTAGAACAGAGTGGTGGCTTGCGGCCAAGTCCCTCACATTCAGAGGCCACCCTCCCCACCCCACACTCTGTAGACTGATCATTTCTTTTCCTTTCTTCTTTTTTTTTTTTGGTCAGTCATGGGGCTTGAACTCAGGGGTTGGGCATTGTCACTGATCTTTTGTGCTCACGTAGCACTCTACCACTTGAAAATAAAGCTCTACTACCAGTTTTCTGGTGGTTAATTGGAGATAAGAGTCTCACAGACTTTCCTGTTCAGGCTCACTTCAAACCTCAATTTTCAGATCTCAGACTCCCAGGTAGTTAGGACTAGAGGCATGAGCACCAGCACCTGGTTGCACTGGTATTTTCCTTCCCTGTTCCAAAGCCATATTCGCTGACTACACCTCTTCCTATGAGATATCAATATTGCTTTTCCTGATGGTGGCTTCCTTCCTTCCTGTCCCTTGCACCCAGGATAAGAGAAGGCAGACAAAATGAACAAGGTGGACATAGAGAGATCACATACCTGGATCAGGGGCAATGTTACTGTTAAGCAAGAAACTCAGGATTAGAAGTATGGTTTGGCCAGGCACTGATGGCTCATACCTGTAATCCTAGCTACTCAGGAGGCTGAGATCTAAGGATCATGGTTCAAAGCCAGCCCAGACAGGAAAGTCTGTAAGACTCTTATCTCCAATTAACCACCAGAAAACTGGAAGTGGTGCTGTGGCTCAAGCAGTAGAGTGCTCACTTTGAGCTAAAGAGCACAGGGACAGCACCCAAGCCCACAGTTCAAGCCCCATGACCAACAAAAAAAACAACAAAAAACAGCAACAAAAAAAGAAGTGTGGTTTGGTTGCACCACAAGTGCTTCACACCTGTAATCCCAGCTACTCTGGCAACTGAGATCTAGAGGATTGTGGTTAGAAGCAGGACAGGCAGAAAAGTCTAAGAGATTCCACTCCAAAATAATCAACAAAACAGCAGGGTAGGAGACATGGCTCAAATTATGGAGCATCAGCCATATACGCAAGTTGAGTGAGCACACGGCCCTGAATTCAAACTCTGGTATTGTAAAAAGAAAAAAAATAAAAGGAAGGCTTATCAAGTTCCAGAGCCTAAGCCCCTAACCATCAAATTTAATGACATAGAATTATCTCTCATAATGGAATGACTATACCTCATTAATTTCTTTCCTCATGGTCTTTACACATTACACTATGAGGAAGGGCTGGAGGCCTGTGAGACCACGTGCTCAGAGCTTTGTGCTGCAGTACCTGCACAGAGCTAGGATCTGTATTAGCTCTTTCTGTGTCTGTGTCTGTCTGTGTGTGTGCACACATGTCAGTACTGAAGCTTGAACTCAGAGTCTGGGAATTCTCCCCTAGCATTTCTGCTTAAGGCTGGCACTCTCCACTTGAGTCACAGCCCACCGTACTTCTGGATTTTTGATGGTTAATTGGAGATACAGAGTCTAACAGGCTTTCCTGCCTAAGCTGGCTTCAAATTGCAATCTTCAGCTCTCAGCCTCCTGAGTAGCTAGGATTACAGGTGTGAGCAATTGGTGCCTGACCAGCATCTGACCAGCACCCAGCTCTCATTAGCCCTTGAAATTTGTAACACCAGGGTTGGTCACCTTTATTTTTCAGTAATGGCACCTGACACAGAATGAGCACCAGCAGTTAGAGCAATGAGTGGAAAACTACTGCATGAACTAAACCTCCACCCTTCCCTCCTGCTAATTTCCCTTATGGATATCCTGTGCCTTTCCCTTCCCATAAGCACTTGAGGGGCTGAAACATGGACTAGATCAGTCCACAGCTCAGGGAGAGAGGTAAGAAGGCCAAGATTTGGACTGTGTCTGGCAAGTTGGCAAGCATGTAGGCTCTGGACTCAGCTTTCCTGGGTTCAAGTTCGGACATGTTCACAGATTAGTGCTGGCCAGTGAGAAGCCCCCCTCTACAGCATGAGGAGGAACCACAGTTATGGCTTTGGGGACAGAAAGTGCCTTCACCTGGGCGGAGGACTCTCCATCCTGTGGATGGGCAAAGCAACTGGGCAGTTGCAGCCAGCACCTTAATGCCTCTCCTCTCACAGACGTCTCTTTGGTCCAGCTTTGGGCTTTTGCCTGGCCAAACGCATAAAGCCTTGTTAATAATGAATAGGCCCCTGTCTGCCTTACTTAACACTGAAGCTCCAGGCAGATGCACAGTCCTTTTTAAACGATCTGGTCCAGCTGATGAGGCCCCATGAGGACACGTTCCTGCAGCCAGCCTCTTGTTCCCCGTAATGGAATCATAATGTTAATGTGATTTCAATTAGGGCTGTGTTACAGAACACAGGTGCTGGAGCGAGCCTGCGGGCGGGGAGGGCTCCTCCGGGACTCATTTTCCTGGGAAAGGTACATGTGTGTTTACAGAGTCCCCCCCCTCCCCCCCCCCCCCCCCCTTTCCCCCCCCCCCCCCCCCCCCCCCCCCCGCCCAACAGCTCAGAAAAGAGCAAGCCAGACGGCTGAGGGGAAGCTGTCCAAGGAGAGATGAGACCTATCAGAGTCCTCATTTTCAGGGAATCAGGACCTGTGTGTCTCATTCAAACCTCTCTTGCTGAGATGAACATATCTTGGGACCCCAAGTGGTCCACAGGCCCCAGTTTGAGAAACACTGGTCCCAGAACTGGCCAAAACCATACTCTCAGCAAATGTCTCTTCTTAGTAAAAAGAGCTGCTGACTTGATGGACGGCAGGCACATTTCTTCTTAATTAAGCACACATCCATGTAAACATGTGCCACTCTGTGTTGGATGCTGTTCTTAGTGTGTTATGGGTATAAACTCATTCCTTAGATTTTTTTTCTTGTCAGAATTACAGCATTTGGTATGTAGGATAGGGTAGAAAGATGGTAGGTGTGATGCTGAGCAGGATGTTTTGTACTAATTAACTGATTGGTTGAGCTGAAGCCTCTCTGTACAACTTTTTTAAAATAATTTTTATTGTGATTGATTACATAAATTTCACAGTATTGTGAGATAGTGCTACTTAGTTAAAGTCACACACACATTTTAATCTTCATGAAGCAAATTGTCATTATCGTGGTCTATAAAGCTTGTGAATTCTATGAGCTTTGACAGTACAACTATTTATTCCACATCGGGTGATGTGTACATTTCTTTCCTTTTGCTTAGTGTCAGCTGTTCCCTCTTTCCATTTCCTTCCCTCCCTCCTATTGCTGCCCTTGAGTTGCTTAGTTCAGTTTTTGTCAATGTCCAGAGCAGCTGATGGGCCCCTCTGTTGTATATTTTCCCCTGTTTCCCTCTGATTCCGTGTCCTCCTCCTAGCTTCCCTCAGATGTGTGCGCACGTGCGCACGCACCGCACACACACACACACACACACCATATATGTGGTCAAGAACATGGGGTCATTTAGTAATGATACAACAAAATGAGTGGAGGTCCTTTGTTTCTCAAGTCCTGTTTTCTTGGTCATATCTCTTTGCTTTGGATTTAACATCCACGTATCAGGGAGACCATGTACTATTTGTCTCTTTGCTCTTGGCTTACCTTGCTCAAAATGATTTTTTCTAGTTCCATCTTTCCCTGCCAATGCCATTATTTTGTTCTTTCTAATGGCTGCCACAATAATCCATTGTATATAGGTACCACAATTTTTGGATCCGTTCATCTGTAGTGGGGCATCTGGGTTGTTTCCATATCTTGGCTATTGTGAACAGTGCTGCAATGAACATGGAGGTGCATGTGTCCTTGTATCCTGGTTCCTGTTGCTCAGGGTAGATGCCTAGTAGGAGTATGGCTGGGCCGTAGGAGAGGTCTATATTTAGCTTTCTGAGGTACCTCCAGACTGCTTTCCAAAGTGGTTGTATTAGTATACATTCCCACCAGCAGTGCAATAGGGTTCCTCTTTCTCCAAATCCCTGCCAGCATTTGTCATTGGCTGAATTTAGGATGCAGGCCATTCTGACTGGGTAAGGTGGTATCTCAGGATTGTTTTTATTTGCCTTTCCTTTACAGCCAGAGATGATGAACATTTCCTCATGTGTTTCTTTGCCATTTTTATCTCTTCTTCTGACAAGTCTCTCTTTAGCTCCCTTGCCCATTTAATGAATGGTTTGTTAGATTTGGGAGTTTCTTGAGTTCCCTGTATATAATGGATATTAGGTCTTTGTCTGATATATTGCTGGTAAGTATCATTTCTCAATTGGTTGGCTGTCTTTCTAGTTTGGTAGCTACGTCTTTAGCTGTGCAGAAACTTTTTATTTTAAGGTAGTCCTATTTGTTGAGTCTCTTTCCAATTTGTTGTGACCCTGGGACTTTGTTCAGGAAGTTTATACCTGTGCCTATAAGTTCAAGTGTCTCTCCTACTCTGTCTCGCAGTAGTTTCAGAGTTTCAGGTTTGATGTTAAGGTCTTTACTCCATTTTGGGCTGATCTTAGTGCATGGTGACAGGCTGGGGTCCACTTTTAGTTTTCTACATGTGGCCACCCAGCACCAATAGCTGAAAAGGTTATGCTTCTTCCACTGGCTCCTTTGTCAAATATCAGCTGACTGTAAGTATGCGGGTTTTATTTCTGGAGCTTCTAATCTATTCCATTGGTCTTTGGATCTATTTTTTGTGCCAATACCAAGCTGTCTTTGTTATTATGGCTATATGGTAGAGCTTGAAATCTGGTATCGTGATCCCTTCTGCACTGTTTCTTTTGCCTAGAATTGCTTTGGCTATTCTAGGTCTTTTGTGGTTCCATATGAATTTTTGGATTGTTTTATCTATTTCAGTAAAGTATGTCATTGGGCTTTTAATGGGAATTGCATTGAATATATATATATATATATATATATATATATATATATATATATTGGCAGTATGGCCATTTTCAATATATTAAGTCTGCCTAACCAAGAGATGGAAGGTCTTTCCATATCCTGGTGTCCTCTATGATTTTTTTCTTTAGGCTTTTATAGTTTTCATTAAATAGTTCCTTTTACATTTTTGATTAGATTAATTCCTAGATACTTTTTTTGAAGTTATTGTAAATAGGGTTGTTTCCTTGATTTCCCTTTCTGCTTGTACATTGTTAGTGTACAGAAAGGCAACTGATTTTGTGGGTTAATTTTGTATCCTGCTAGTTTGCTGAAGTGGTTTATAAGCTCTAAGAGTTTTTGGGTAGAGTTTTTGGGGTTATTGAGGCATAATTTCATGTCATCTGCCAAAAGGGATAGCTTAACTTCTTCCTTCCTTATGCAGATCTCTTTAGTGTCTTTTTCTTGCCTTATTGCTCTGGCTAAGGATTCCAGAACTATATTGAAGAGGAGTGGAGATAATGGGCATCCTTGCCTTCTTCCTGTTTTTAGGAAAATTGGTTGTACTTTTCCCCCTTTAAGTATAATATCGGCTATTGGTCTGTTATATATGGCTTTTATCATTTTAAGGAATGTTCCTTCTATTGCTATTTTCTCCAGAGCTTTTAACATGAATGAATATTGCATTTATCAAGTCTTTCTGCATCAATGGAGATAATCATGGGGTTCTTGGACGTTGGGTCTATTTATGTTCTTTTTCTTTTGATTGGTGAATTGAGCCCATTAATATTTATGGTTATTATAGAGAGATGCATTGTGTTTCCTATCATTTTCCTGCTTTCCTAAGTTTTTCTTCTTTCTTTTTCTCCTGTGTTTACTAAATTGGCCTTCTAGTGATTTCTGTCTGATATGAATCCCTGATCTTGATTGTTTACTTCGGATTGTAATCCCCCACTTAATATTCTTTGTAGTGCTGGCTCATTGTTTATGTGATGGATTACATTTATTGATTTACGTATGTTAAACTATCCTTACATCTCTGGGATGAAACCTACTTGATCATAATGTATGATTTTTTTTGGTATGTTTCTGGATTCTGTTGGCTAAAATTTTATTGAGGAGCTTTGCATCTGCATTCATCAAAGAGATGGGTCTGTAGTTCCCTTGGATCTTTGCCTGGTTTGGGGATGCATGTGTTATTGGCTTCATAGAATGAGTTTGGGATTGCTCCCTCTGTTTTTATTTCTCAGAAGAGCTTGAGGAGTATGGGTATTAGTTCTTCTTTAAAGGTCTTATAGAATTCCGTAGTGAATCCATCTGGTCCGGGGCTTTTCATTGTTGGAAGACTTCTGATTGCTTCCTCTATCTCATTGTAAGTTATTGGCTTATTCAATTGATTTATTTCTTCTTGGTTCAGTTTGGGCAATTTGTATTTCTCTAAAAATTCATCCATTTCTGCTAGGTTTTCCTTCCTCAGGGAGTATAGATTCTGGAAGTTGTTCTTTATAATTGTCTGATATGTTGCTGGTAAATATTTTCCCCAATTAGTTGTCTTTCTAGTTTGGTAGCTATGTCTTTAGCTGTACAGAAACTTTTTATTTTAAGGTAGTTCCATTTGTTGAGTCTCTCTCCAATTTGTTGTGACCCTGGGACTCTGTTCAGGAGTTCCTGCTGTGCTTATAAGTTCAAGTGTCTCTCCTACTCTGTCCTGCAGTAGTTTCAGAGTTTCAGGTTTGATGTTAAGGTCTTTACTCCATTTTAGTGCATGGTGACGGGCTGGAGTCCACTTTTAGTTTTCTGTATGTGGTCACCTGTCAATTTTATTGATTTTTTTAAACAGCTTTTTGTTTTTTTGTGGTTTTTTTTGGGTCCGGTCGTGGGGCCTGAACTCTGGGCCTGGATGCTGTCCCTCAGCTCTTCAGCTCAAGGCTAGCGTTCTACCACTTGAGCCACAGCGCCACTTCCGGCTTTTTTCTTTTTGCTTATGTGGTGCTGAGGAATCGAACCCAGGGCCTTGAGCACACTGAGCCACCTTCCCAGCCCCTAGCTTTTTGTTTTATTAATTTTATTTATAGTTTTCTTAGTCTCTATCTCATTAATTTCAGTTCTTATTTTGGTTATCTCATTCCATCTAGTAATTTTAGGTTAAATTTTTTCTTGCTTTTCTAGCAGTTTTAGTTGCATCATGAGATTATTTACTTGGTCTGTCTCTATTTTCTTGATGTGTGCACTGAAAATAATGAATTTGCCCCTCAAGACTGCTTTTGCCATGTCTTACAGGTTTCTTTGTGATGTGTATTCATTTTCATTGAATTGTAGGAACTTTTTAAGGGAACTTTTTAATTTCTTCTGTGACCCAGGTGTTGCTCAGAAGTGTGCTGTTTAATTTCCATATGTTTGAGAAATTTCTACAGTATGCTTTGTTACTGAGAACTAGCTTGATTCCACTATAGTTGGATAGAACACAGAGGATTATGTTGATACTCTTGTATTTGCTTAAATTCCTTGTATGAACTATGATCTGATCTATTTTGGAGAAAGTTCCCTGTGCTGCTGAGAAGATGTGTACTGGGTTGTTGTTGGGTGGAAAACTCTGTAGACGTCAAGTAAGTCCACTTGAGACATGGCATCATTTAATTTGGAGGCTTCTTTGCCAGTTCTCTCGTTGGTAGACCTGTCCTTTGGTGAGAGTAGAGTATTAAAGTCTCCTAGTATTATTGTATTTGGATCTATTATTTCCTGTAACTCTGAGGGTATTTGCTTAACATATTTGAGTGCACCAATGTTTGGAGAGTATAAATTGATAGTGGTGTATCTTCTTCTTGAATTGTTCCCTGTATAATTCTTTTAATGAAAAGTTTATTTTGTCAGATATCAGGATGCCAACTCCTGCTTTCTTTCTGGGAGCATTAGCATGGTAGATCTTCCTCCATCCCTTCACTGGGAATTTGTTTTTGTCTTTGGTTGTGAGATGGGTCTCATGAAGACAACAAATGGATGGATCTTGGTTTCTTATCCAATCTGCAGTTCTTTTTCTTTTGATTAGTGAATTGAGCCCATTAATATTTATGGTTACTATAGAGAGATGCATTGTGTTTCCTGTTATTTTCCTGCTTTCCTAAGATTTTCTTCTTTTCTTTTCCTCCTGTGCTTACTAAGTTGGCCTTCTAGTGATATCTATCTGATGTGGATCCCTGACCTTGATTGTTTACTTCAGATTGTAATCCCCTTCTTAATATTCTTTGTAGTGCTGCCTCATTGTTTATAAATTCATTCAGTTTTTCTTTACTGTTAAAATTTTTAGTTTCTCTGTCGAATGCTTGCTATACCAATCTGGGTTGACAGTTATTGGTTCTCAGGACTCGGATGGTACTTTCCCAGGCATTCCTTGCATTCAGAGTCTTCATCTTTGTCCACCCCAATTATGCAAAGGTTAAATTTCTTGGCACTGTATGCTTGTTCTTGGACTTCCCTTTGGAATATTTTGAGTATTGGTTTCCTATCTGTAACTTTTTTTCCAATTGCTGAATTTTGTCTTCAGTACCTGATATTCTGTTTTCCATTTCATTCACTCTGTTAACTATGGCTTCCATTGTGGTTTTCATGGAGAAAACTGAACATTTGTGATTTCTGTGTTAGTTCTCAGAGTATTAATCTTGTCTTTTAGTGAGATGTGTACTGCATCTATTTTTGAGTGCATCTCTTGTTTTAAATCCTGGATCTGTTTTGATAATTTGTTTCTTTGTTCTTTAAATTTCTGATCCATTTCTTGCTTTAATTCTTGTGTCATTGACTATCATCTCTTGGATGTAGCATTTGTCTTCCATTTCTTTTCACTTTCCCTGGAGTTCTTTCCTGGGTGGCTGCTGGCCTTTGTGGATGGTTTGCTGTCTTGGCTGTAGATGAATCTTGTAATTTTTCACCATGATTTTTGCATGGGTATTCAGGGATTATTGCAGACCAATCCCAAACTCTGACTGTTTTGGTCAATAGGTGGCTGACTTTGCTTGGTTCCAGGTTGGTTCCTGGATCAATTGATGAAGCTTGCTCTCAGCCCTGGGATGGCTGAGAGAGTCTTTACCTGGTCTCAGTTCTGATGGGGAGGGGTCGACATCCAACTGCTAGTCTGACCCACATAAGGCTCACTCTTGTTAGATTCTGGTGGGCAGACACACTCTACCTTCTGTTGAGGCATACGCTCATATCCTGATTTCAGTAGGGACGGGTGGTTTAGGCAGCTCAAGCTCCCCATCCCCAGGCCCAACCCAGGCTCCTGGTACCCAGTCAGGGACACACTAGTTGGGCTCTGGTGGGACCTGGACTGCTGGGTTTTCTGCCCAAGACATGCAGGTCAGACTTCTTCTGCCATTGGCTGCTGTGGCCCGCTGGATGCTTCATCATTTAAGCTCCCTCCCAGGGGTGTACTTGGTCAAGGCTGGTGGACTGGTTGTGCTCCACTGGTTGCTGGGGCATTTGCACAATTCCCAGCTTCAGTGGAACCTGTAGCCCAGCTGGTAGGGGGAGGAGTCAGGGTCAAGCTCTGGGGGTTTCTTCCAGCACTGTTCTCCCATGGCAGGGGGTACATCCCCTGTGGGGTACTCACTTATCCTGGAACTGGTTGGGAGCTGTCCGGCAGTGCTGCAGCAGATCACTGTTTCTGTGTGCTGTAGGTCGATGGTCACCGCCACGTTCCACTTTCTGTTGAGATGATTGTGTGCTGGGCTGGATGGTGGTGATGGTGGGGGGAATCAGGGTCTGTGTTTCATTATCTCTGCCTCTGTTAGTGCTGTCTGCGTTGGTGCTGTGGGCATTTTTTTTTTTTTTGCCCTGGCCTGAGCTCTGAGGTTTCTGTCTCTGTCTCTGGGTCAGCCCCGGCACCATGGGAGAAAGGACCGTTGTGGCTCTGGGGCTCTGGTGGCTCTTTGGTGGCTTGGCACAGAGCCTTGCCACAGGCAAGAGGTGGGGGAAGCCCCGGCCTGGAGAAGCCTGACCACCTGAGGCTGTGGAGATGCACTGCTAATCTGCATTGTGCACATAAGAAAGCTGAGAGCCAGAGAGGAAAAGGAACTTGCTTAAAGGATCTGGACAGTCAGGGACCAACGAGAGACTCAAACTCAGGTTCCTGCCTGCTAGCCATGCTTCCTTCAGGATGGTCACTGTAGAGAAAGGATGAGGAACAAGTAACAGTCATTCCAGAGCCTTCTTCCAATCTTTTATCTACAAACTTATATAATAGCAAATAAATTATTTGATAATCCACTAACTTTGTATTTCTAGGTACAGGGTGCTATACTGTCTAGAAACTCAAGTAAATATATGTGATGCTGTCAAAGATAACTTCAATTTGTAACATATTGTTATTATTATTTTACTTTTATGCTTCTAGTCTATGAATACTTTGGTGGAGTTTTTTTGCTCTCTCTCTCTCTCTCTCTCTCTGTGTGTGTGTGTGTGTGTGTGTGATGGGGCTTGAGCTCAGGATGTTGGTACTGCTCCTGAGCTCTTTTGCCCATCTTTTGCTCTATCACTTAAGCTACATCACCACTTCCAGTTTTCTAGTAGTTAATTGGAGATAAGAGTATTATGGACTCTCCTGCATGGGCTGGCTTTGAACAGTGATCCTTAGATTTCAGTCTCCTGAGTAGCTGGGATTACAGGTGTGAGCTCTCAGCACCTGGCTAATACCTTGTATTTTCAACAGCTTGATCTCTTTCCCTCTATGAGGCAGGCAGAAAGTCAGAGAAATGATGTCTGCTGCATACTTGTGGCCCTCAGGAAGCATTTAGGTGATTAATTATCTCAGTTTCCTCAGCTGTGATATATGATCCTTTGGATAGAGGTATATTAAATCAGTCAATGTAAACAAAATGATTAGCACAATGCTTTCAATGAATAGTAGCTATTGCTGTTTACACTAATATTATTGTTACAATTGCTGCTAAAGCTATGACTTTTGAACAAGGGATGTACAAAAGATGACTGAATGAATAAATGGATGGATGGATAGATGGGTAACACATGAAAGAGTGAAATGTGGAAGGATGATAAATGAAGGATGATAGATGATGTACAGATAGCCTTATAAAGGGTAGCTGGATGGAAGAATGTGTGAAGTGTGTGAAGAGATGAATGGATAAATGGATGGACAGATGGACAATGAATAGGTTGACGGATGGATGATGTATAGATATGTAGAAAGGTAGATAAGTGAATGGGTAGGTGGATATAACAATAAATGAAGGTACCCATATTTTCCTTTCATAAATAAGTAAAGAAGAAAGGAAACAAGAAGGTGGAAGGAAGATCAATAGTCTTGGAGACAAGAGTCAAAAGCAATAGCTTTGATCATGGCCCCACAGTAAAGAATTCATCAGGACCTATAACTTAGAGCCCCCTCCCAATACCTATCCCTGGGCCATTTGAGGTTCTGTCTGTGGAATAATAACCCTGGGACAGTCTCAGAGACCCATCCTCACTGGCTGCTTCAGCTGTTCTAGGGGGCAAGAGGAAAGAGCAAGCTATCTGGAGTGGGCTTGTTGGGGTCCCAGACTCATGAAACCCCAGTTTCCATAAGGGCTTGAGAGGTCTCCAGGCCACTTCATGCACTATGAGATGGGAATCTAGTCAGCAAAGGGTCTCACCAAAGCCAAGCAAGAATGGAGAAACAGGAGCTCCAGTGGCGCAATCGGTTAGCGCGCGGTACTTATAAGAATGGAGAAACAGAGCAGACACGTGCTCTGAATCCACAAAAATACAGGGAGCCTAATGTACAGTATAAATGTCATAATCCCAAACAGTAAGAATAACTGTAATATGAATGATGAGGATGGAGAGTGGAGCAGAGAAGGCAGGAGGCAGCACAAATGCACTAATTTCCTCATTTCCTGCAGCAAAAGTCACTCAGTGTGGGTCAGAGTTGGGAAAGGTGTCATTTAAAAAATAATGTAAGTATTGTAATTCCATAATTTGTATTTCAAATACTATGCTTCTCTTTTTAAAAAAAGCTCAATAGGAATTTATCTCACTTTTTAAAAGTATATATGCAAAATTTAGTAGTCTCTCCAGTTTCAATGTAGTAATTTATTTCCCTAAGTTTTTCACTTTGAAATAATTTTGGATTTACAGAAAATTTGCAGTGCTTGGTCACCCACCCCCTACCAGCTACCTTGATTTTAATATCTCACATAATCATTTTAGTATGTGGCCACAAATTCTTCGATAGTCTTGTCTCCAGGAAATGGAGATACATCCCACCAGAACAAGTGAGAAGCTAGAGGCATTGCTCAAGTGGCAGGTATTCTGTCTTGCAAGCATGAGGCCCTGAGTTCAAATTCTGGTACCACCAGAAACAATTTTTGGCAAGGTTTTGGTAATTCATAACTATAATCCTAACTATTTAGGAGGCTGAGAACTGATTGATGGTCAAAGCCAGCCAGGGCAGAAAAGTCCATGAGACTCTTACTTCCAGTCAATCACAAAAAAGCCAAAAGTGGAAGCAGGACTCAAGTGGCAAAGTGCCAGCTTTGAGCCAAAAGAGCCAAGCAAGAATATAAGCTCCTGCTGGATGCCAGTGGCTCATACCTATAATTCTAGCTACTCAAGAGGCTGAGATCTGAGGGTCGCGGTTCAAAGCCAGTGGGGCAGGAAAGATTGTGAGACTCTCATCTCCAATAAACCACCAGAAAACTAGAAGTGGTGCTGTGGCTCAAGTGGTAGAATGCTTGCCTTGAGCTGAAGAACTCAGGGACAGACACCAGGCCCAGAGTTCAAGACCCATGACTGATCAAAAGAAATAAATATATATATATAAGCACCAGTACCAGCACAAAGGGAAAAAATGTATTGAACAAACACAGACCTTTCCCCCTGTTGTTAAATTATTTAAAAGTAATTTAACAGCTATGGACATAGTACTTAACATTATATTAGGTGTTATATGTATCATAAAGAATTATAGAGGCAATTTGAGGTGCATGGGCAGATGTTTGATTGTTATGTGCAAATCCTGTGCCATTGTTTATAAGGAACTGGGCATGTGTGGATTTCAGCCTAGGATTTTGTTATCCATGGCAGTCCTTCAACTATTCTTCAGTAAAATGTGCATAACATAACTGTGCCTTTATCCACCAGTCCAGTATAGCTCTTCCTTCCTTGTGGTAACTGCTTTCTCCCACAGTGAGAAGCCTGACTCTATTTATCCACAATACATGTACTTATTTACTCAACCTAGCTTACCAGGAGAGTTGGTAACCTATGGGGCTTGCTAACATGGGCCTCCTATGAAACAAATGGAAAAAAAAGAGTAGTGCTTGTATTTAATTCTTTCTTCTTTAACCTCAGAAGATCTGGGCAACATGTTAAATGGTTCTGTTATTTCACTCGGTTTCCTTTTCCTCTATCGAACTTGGTTTTCATGCTATTAAAATGTCAATAAAATCAAGTGCAATAGTTCAAATTTTAGCCTAGGATGTAGATCATTCCATATCACCATGGTGCTGCTCTCTCTAGTTTTATTTTTTCCTATTTTTTTCTATCTACTCATCCCTTTCATCTGCATATAGAAATATGTCAAATCATATTAATCAAGTATTAGTAACAATTGTTTCTGGGATTAGGGGGTGTTTTCTTTTGCATTCTTCAGGTCTATATTCTGTTATTAGTTGTTATAACAAGCATATTTTTTTTGGTAGGTTGTGGGGCTTGAACTCTGGACCTGGGTACCATCCCTAAGCTCTTCAGCTCAAGGCTAGTACTCTACCACTTGAGCCAGAGTGCTACTTCCAGTTTTCTGGCAGTTTATTGGAGATTAGAGTCTCACAGACTTTCATGCCTGGGCTGGCTTTGAACCTCAATCCTCAGATCTCAGCCTCCTGAGTAGCTAGGATTACAGGTGTGAGCCACCAGTGCCCAGCCATACTATTTTTGCAGAAAACAATGAAGAGATTGTTCTCTATGGAAAGGCGGGAAATGGTCAACAGGTGGGACCTTGCTTCGGGCTGGAATTCTTACTAGAACTAGTGGTATGGAGGTCACTATTGAGTCTAGTGAGAGGCAGTACTTTCAGGAGAGTTGAGGGGCAGGAGCCACACTGCTTAGGAACAAATAGAAGGTGAGTACTTGCTAATGGATTATGGTACCCTTCCCTTCCCTTCCCTTCCCTTTCCTTCCCTCCCCTCTCCTCCCCTCTCTTCCCCTTCCCTTTCCTTCCCTCCCCTCTCCTCCCCTCCCCTCCCCTTCCCTCCCCTCCCCTCTTCTTCCCTTCCCTCCCCTCTCCTCCCCTCTCCTTCCCTCCCCTCCCCCTTGAGACTTTTCCAGGAGCCGTTAAAACCTTATAACCAGTAGGTATGGAATGGCTCCAAACTTGCTTTATTGCCAAGCTCTCAGATGATGCTGGGGCTGCTGATTCACAGACCAAACTGAATGGCACCCAAGGATGACTTTCTCCTACAATGTGGTCTTCTGCTCTTCCTGGTTCAGGTAACAAGGACTCAGAGAAGGAATTCATTTAGAGTTGGAATTTCCCAGATGGGTACAAAGAGAGGAAAGAGGGGATTCAGGGGGAATCTTAACAACTGCCTGCAGCATGGAGGCAGAGTAAATAATGGCTGCCAGGAAGGAGATACTTGGTGAGCCCATGGTGGGCTGTCTGTGTCTGCCAGCAGGCAAGATGGCCCCAAGAGGAGGTTAAGCTGAGAAGGTGAGCTTCCATAGCGCAACCTTAAGGTCAAACTGTTTCAGGTCTTCATGGGGACTTCCACTGATTGTCTTTCAAATTTCAACCTCCTCAACTTCCCAACACCCCTCTGTTGTGATCAGAGCTTTGGTCACACTGAGTTCTCATCTGTGTCATCTTGCTGTATCCCCAGCACCTGGTGTTAGCACACTCTTAAGCTAGATGGACCCGTGTGCGGATGCTAGGATGGAAGCAGGGATCTCAGCATTCCAGCTTCTAAAAGGTGAAATCAGAGGCCAGGCCTGCTCCAGTTCACACATGCAGACCAGCCCTGAGAACCACAGCTGCAGGAAGACCACAGGAGAAAGGAGGAGACAGCTGGGAGGAAGTCCCAGAGTCCCTGCTCTATGACATACCAGCCCCTGGCTGGAGTGGGGAACCCCCTGCCTTTCTTCCTGTGCCCTTCCTCAAGCAGCAAGCAGAGCCCAGGGGCCAGAGGTGGCTGCCCAGATCGTTTGACAGCCTGTTAACTTAATCCCCACCTGGCTGGGAGTGCCTGCTGTCACCTCGTTTCCCATTTCCCCAAGTTGCTCCAGGCTTCTGGAGACCCAGCTGGGTCAGCCCAGCTGATGTTCCCCAACCCTCCGGACCCCTCCTCCCCTGCCGTGAGGAAAAGGAAAAGGACAATTAAAAGAAATCCGGAGGAGAAAAGGGGGTTTTACAAGGCTAGGCAGGGACTGCCCCCAGGGTAGGGGAGGTGCCCTGAGGAAACCCCAGTAAATGAATGTTTATTTTAATGGGAGGTGAAGGGAGAGGGGCTGGGGCTGGGGAAAGCAGGGGAGAAGATGGGGGTCTGAGCTCACATTTGGTCTTTGTGGAGTTTCAGGGCTCAGAACTGGGTAAGGAAAGGGGAGGCAGACCGCAAGGCTGGGCAAGGAGGCAGCCATTTCAGGACAGAGTGGGGTCCAATTGGAGAACCAATGTCAGCCCCCTATACCCAGACCACTCCCACCCAGCCGGCAGGCCCAGCCACTCATGAATGTACTCACTCACACATCCACCCACTCACTTCCCTTATCAACCATCTGCTCAAGCATTTATTCACTCATTCATTCATTCCCTCATTTACTTACTTTTTCATTCATTCATTCATTTACTCACTTATTTACTTTTTATTCATTCATTCACTCACTGTTTCATTCATGCACTCACTCATTCACTCATTCATTAATTTGCTCTACTTCACTCACACCTCGAGCACCTACTCATTCCTACCAAGGAATGATGACCACAGGAAATAGTGGGGTGAACCACAGCCAAGCAGTGGTAATAGGCTGGGACACCCACCGGGGAGCTGGAGCACAGTGCCCTCTCCCTTTAGAGTTCCCTGGCCCCAGGGAAGGATGCTCAGGGCCTGTCCTTGCCTCCCTCCAGGTAACGTAGCCTAGAGGGCAGCCACATCCCACACATCTGGGAAATCAAGCTAGAGGCCTTGCGCTCTTGCTGAGCCTCTGGCTCCTTACAGCATTGGCAAGAGCTGTGCCTAGATTCTCCCAGCTGCAGTCCACCACCGGCCTGCCACCTGGTTCTACCAGTGACCTCATTTTTGTGAAGGATGGCAGAGGAAGGCCACCCACACAGGCTGCCACACTTGCCAGCAAAGACAGGCCAGTTGGAGTGCAGCCATATGGCTCCATTATACGCATATCTGGTCAGAGGAGAGACAGAGGAGGAAACAGCCTCCCCCACCACCTAGAACCACCCTGTCTAGAGCCCCGCCATGGGTTCCTGCTTTAGCTCAGTCCCTGGGAATCCCTCACCCTTCAGAGGCCTGGCTTGGTGTGTGGTGTGTGGTGTGTGGCTCTGTATTGGGAAGGCCCTAGGCCATCTGGGCATGCTACTTCCTCCAGGTCAGAAGCAGAGGAGCTGTGTGCTCCAAAGACAGCATGGAGGCCAAGGCTGGATTCTAATCCAGCTGGACCCATATAGAGAGGTCTCAGCAGTCACTTTGTGTCTCTCCTTGATCTGGGGTTTTTCCAAGGTGACTCCTACAGTGGACACTTGCCCATCTGGACAGGGACACCTCTGGGACAAGGCATTTCCAGATCCTTCTCCAGTCCTGCATTCATAGGACTCTGAAGGGAAAAGACGGGGAGGGGGAAGGCTGGTTTTACTCAGATACTCCTAAGCTTTTGGAACTATGTATTATCAGCTAATTAAACATTAATTTAAAAGTTTTAAACTTAAACCTTTCCAAATTTTGTCTCATCTCAGAAACTACAAGTCTGCTGTGGAAAGATGAGCTACCTCACTTGATTCCAAGCCTGTCTTGCTGGTGACAAGTCAAGGCATGCACTTGCTTCATCTGTCTTTGTGTACGTCTGTCTGTCCATCTGCATGACCGACTGTACATTTCTCCATGTGTATGTCCATCTGCACATCCATCTGTACGATTGTCCGTGTACTTCTGTGCATATGTGCATACATCCATCTGTATGTGTGTGTCTGTCTTGCCATCCGTGTGCACGTCTATCTGTACATGTGCACATCCATCTGGACATCAGTTTGTCTGTTTGCACATCTGTCTGTACAGACAGCTGTCCAGCTGTCTGTCTGCACGTCCATCTGTCTGTCTGTACTTCTGTCTGCATGTCCATCTACACCTCTGTCCATTTGTCTGTCCATATGTGCGTCCATTTGTACTTCTGTGTACACATCTGTCTGTACATCCAACTGTCTGTCTTTCCAACTGTCCATCTGGCCGTCCATCTGTATGTACGTGTGTATGTCTGTCTGTCTGTCTGTCTGCACTTGTCTGTCTGCCTGGACATTTGTCTGAATGTCCGTCTCTATGTCCATCTGTATGTATGTCTGTACATCCATCTGTACATGTGCACATCCATTTGGATGTCAGTTCATCCACCCACATGTCTGTTTGTCCATTCAGCTTACATCTGTCTGCACATACATCTGAATGTCCATCTGTATGTCTGTCTATATGTACCTGTGTACATCTGACTGTATGTGTGCATATCCATCTGGAGGTCAGTTGTCCATCTGCATGCTGTCTGTACATCTGGCTGTACATCTGCTCATGTGTACATCCGTCTGTCCATCTGTACATCCATCTGTACATCCATCTGTATGTATGTATACATCTATCTGTATGTGTACATATAAGTCTGGATGTCAGTTTGTCCATCTGCATGTCTGTTTGACTGTCCAGCTATACGTCTGTTTGTGTGGATGTCTATCTGTCCATCTTCACATCCGTCTGCATGTTCTGCTGCAGTCCACCTGTACTTCTGTAGTTACATGTGTACGTTCGTCTGTAGATTTGTCTATGTGTACATCCATTTGTCTGCACGTTTGTCTGTACTGTCTGTCTGACTGAACGTCCATCTGTACTTCTGTATGTATGTGTGTGTGTTGATCTGTACATCCACGTGTACGTCTGACTGTAGTCTGTTTGTCAATTCATCCGTCTGCACCTTCAGCTGCATGTCCATGTGTACGTCTGTCTGTCTGTCTTCACGTCCTTCTGCTTCTGCCTTAGAACTTTCCAAATTTTGTCTCCTTTTAGAAACTACAAGTCTGCTTGGGCAAGATGAGATGCTTCACTTGGTCCTGAGCCTGTGTTGCTGGTGACAAGTCAAGGTCTTGTGTGCAGGGGACCCCATGCACACATGTAATTGCTTTGGGAAAACTTCTGCGTTGGATGAACCTTCTGCGTGGTTCATCTTGAGAAGCATCCCACAAATCAGCACAGAGACACACACTGTCTTCCGTTCATCTGTCTGTTTATCCCTTTGCATGTCCATCTATATGTCTGTCCATGTGTATACATCCATCTGGACATTAGTTCATCCTTCTACATGCTGGGCTGCACATCCACTGTATGTCTGTCTTTCTGCACGTCTGCCTGTATTTCTGTACATCCATCTGCACGTCCATTTACATGTCTGTCTGCACGTCCATTTGTCTGTCCATCCATCTGTACTTCTGTCCATCCATTTACATGTACATGAGTACCTCTGTCTGGACGTGTGCACGTCTGTCTGGATGTCATCTTCCATCTGCATGCCCAGCTGCACTCTGGCTGTCCATTTGTCCATCTGCGCATCTATCTACACATCCATCTATATATCCATCTGTACGTCTGTGCTTCAGAGCCTCTGTGTGTGTGTGTGTGTGTGTGTGTGTGTGCATGTGTGTATGCACGTGACAGGTTGTTTTCTACCTTTTGCTTTCTATGTATAACTTGCTCTGGGTCACCTGTGAGAATTCCCCTTTGCCCAGGAAGGGCTGATGAAGCTAATCACGCTGAAATTTGCTAGAGACTCCATCTTACCCCATGTGAGTATCCTCACTGACAGAAGCATGTCCATGAGGCTCCCAGGACATGGTTTAGTTTAGAATAGATGACACAATTGGCCTAAATGGAGCCACTGGAATCCAGTTCCTACTAGAACTAGTAATGACAGGGCACAACTCAGGGTCCATGGCCACTGGCAAGAAGTGACCCCCAGGCTCCATGACACAGCCTGGGATGGATGGATGAGCAGGAAGATACTGGCTCTGTTGGATGGGTACCAGGATGTTCGAGTCAGGGGACACGGCTGGAGCAATGTCCTTTCCACAGCCATTTGAGGAAATTCATGCCAGTGTTTCTAGAAAATGTGATTGTTTGGGTCAGGGGGCTAGAAGGTCCCAACTCTCCAAGCCTTCTCACCACGGCTCCATGCTTCTGTTCACGAGGAAACAGGGAAGTGGGAAGCTGGGATCCCCACATATCTTCCAGCCTGGTGGCTCCTGTGTCCTGCACTGACCAGGTGTCCTGGGTACTTTCCGACTGAGCTGTAACTTGTGATGGATTTAGATGAGTTTGGTTAAGAGCTGGATCTCTGGCCTTCCTCCATAGCATGTTCTGCCTCTCTCTGTGTGAGTGTGTGTGTGTGTGTGTGTGTGTGTGTGTGTGTGTGTGTGAATCTATAAACCCACTCCAGAGAAAAACACCAAGTACTTTTCTTCTGCCCTTCACCTGTTTGAGGGCGGGCAATGCCCGCTAGCCAAGTGGACCCTTCCATAGTCTGAGCCTGGCATAAGCAGAGGCATGTGAGCCTGGACGCAGGGGAGGAGAGAGGAAGGAGCAAGGACCCTCATCCACTCCAGCTGTTCAAACATCCAGGCCCCCTTCCTGCTTCCTTCCCAAACCCAGAGTCAGCACTAAGGACTGGCTCCTGGCCATGCTGGCTGTCCAGGTCCCTGCAGTAAACACCTTGTGGAGGCTTCCTCTGTCAGTCAGGGGAGGGGGTGGGTTCTCTCCTAACCTCCCAAACTGGGGTGTGTGTGGGGGGGGTGGTCACAGCCCTGGAGATTCACTGTGACTGAGAAGCACAAGGAACAGAATAAATGCCCTTATAGAACTCAGCGGCAAGGCCTGTGCTGTCTCTGGGCCTCCTTTTCTAAGTGACACTCATGTGAAACCCCTCCCCTACCTCATGGATGGTGACTCTCTCTCTCTCTCTCTCTCTCTCTCTCTCTCTCTCTCCCTCTCTGTCTCTCCCTGTCTCTCTCTTGATCAATCTTAGGACTTGAACTTGGAGCCCGAGCACTGTCCCTGAGCTCTTTGTGCTCAAGGCTAGCATTCTACCACTTTGAGCTGCAGTTCCACTTCCAGTTTTCTGGTGGTTAATAGGAGGTAGGTTTCATGGACTTTCCTGCTGGGGGTTGGTTTTGAACTGTGGTCCTCAGATGTCAGCCTTCTGAGTAGCTATAGTGACAGATTCTTTTCAGGACACGTGATCTGATTCCTGTCCTTCACCCTCAGTGGCAGGCTACCCCCCCCCCACTTGCTCACGTTCCCCACTGCACACATAGCCCACACTGTCCCCTGGATGGTGTGCCCCCTCTGTCTGCCAGCAAATTCTTCCCACTCTCAAGGGCCTGGGAACAGGCTTCACCCTCCCACTCCGTGTCACTCGTGTTTTCTGCTTTGTGTGGTAGCTGTTTGGGCTGCATCATGTATGAGTTCCTGAGACCAAGGTGACCTGAGTCAGCTCAGTGGCTCCCTGCAGGCTCTACACCAACTCCAGAGGGGAGGAGCCAGAGGACTTGATGCTGTCATGGCTGCTCCCCCATCCATGCCTTTCCTCCAATAAGCTTAAGCAGGAGGCACTGCCATCCCCTGTCCACTACTGAGGCAGCCATTGAAAATGCCACCATTTCACTGGTCACGAATGGACTTTTCTATGTAGATTTTGTACCAGCAACTGTGCTAAATTTTCTTCTTCATCTTCATAGTACATCTATAATTTCATTTGGATTGTCTGTGTAAATAGTCACATTATTTGCAAATAGGCTCATGTTTTTCATTTTTACTTCTTTTCCAATCTTTGTGTCTATTTTTTCTTTCTCTTTTTCTTCCTGATACTAGGGGTCTCATACTCTTGCTTGAACACACACACACACACACATATATATATATATACATATATGCTCTCTCTCTATACACATATACATATACATATATATATACATATATATGTGTGTGTGTATATATATATATGTATATATATATATATATGCTCAAGGCTGAGGCTCTACTATTTGAGCCCAATTTCTGGCTTATTTTTTGGTGGTTAAGAGTTTCATGGAACTTTCTGCCCTTGTTGGATTTGAACTACCATCCTCATAACTCAGCCTTCCGAGTAGCTACTATTACAGGTGTGATCCACCAGTTCCCAGCTAAAACTTTTTTTTTGGGTCCAGTCATGGGGCCTGAACTCTGGGCCTGGGCGCTGTCCCTCAGCTCTTCAGCTCAAGGCTAGCGCTGCTTTACCACTTGCCACTTCTGGCTTTTTTCTTTTTGCTTATGTGGTGCTGAGGAATCGAACCCAGGGCCTCATGCATGCAAGGCAAGCGTTCTACCACTGAGCCACCTTCCCAGCCCCCCAGCTAAAACTTTTAACACATTATTTTCCAAATGCTTGGAGAATGTTTTGTTTCGTTTTAGGTGTGAGACTGGGACTTGAACTTGGTACCTGATGCTTTCACTCATTGGCTGGTCCTCTGCCAACTGAGCCACTCCACTAACCCCTGCTTTCAGATTTTTCAGGTGATTTTCTGATAACTATTTCTATTTTAATTTATTTCTGGTCTGAGAACATTTTTTTGACTTAAATGCTTTAGCATGTATTGTTTAGGAACCATAATACCTTGGTAGATATTCTATGCACATTTGTTTTGGTATTGTGGGGTAGAGTATTTCACAATAACAGTGAGATCAGGTGAGTCTGTCATATTCAAGCTGTCAATATGTATCCTCATTTTCTATCAACTTTTTTCCCATGAGTTCTTGAAAATGAATCAACTAAAATCTCCTATTGTAATTATGGATTTATCTATTTCTCTTCTTGACTCTGTCACTTTTGCTTCATGTAGGTGCAAAAACACTTAGGAGTATTGAATCTTTTTATCATTATGAAATAACCCTCAATATACTTAGGCAAAATCTTTGCTGTACAATCTAACTTTTTTTATTGTGTTAGCCAGAGTTTTTTTCCTAATACTTTTCATTTACTTATGCCTTTATATTTTCAGGCAACATATAATTAGATCTTGGCTATTCAACCTAACAACCACTTCCTTTTAGTTGGGATGGTTAGGCCACTCACATTTAGTGTGATTATTAGTATAAATGGGTTGAAATCTAACATCTCACTGCTTGTGCTCTGTGTGTCTCATATGTTCTAGTTTTCTTCTTTTCCTGCTTCCTTTTCAATCACATATTTTTAATCTTCTTTCTCACCTTATCAACTATAATCTTTGGTTGTGTTATTTTTATAGTGTTTGCTTTAGTATATATAGTTATACATCTTTGGTCTTTCTGCAAGTTTTATAAAATTATTTTATGTGTATAAATATGTACAATATATGTTCCTTTATTTCCTGCCTTTGTGTCTTTTTGTCACATATTTTACTTCTACACCTATTATAACTCTCACAATACACAATTATTTTTTGCCTTAAGTAGTAGATTATCTGTTTTTGTTTTTGTCAGTCGTGGGGCTTGGAATCTGGGCCTGGGTTCTGTCTCAGCTCTTCAGCTCAAGGCAAGCACTCTACCACTTGAGCCACACCGCCACTTCCAGTTTTCTGGTGGTTTATTGGAGATAAGAGTCTCATGGACTTTCCTGCCTAGGCTGGCTTTGAACCATGGTCCTCAGATCTCAGCTTCCTGAGTAGCTAGGATTATAGGCATGAGCCACTGGTGCCCAGCATAGATTTTTAACGTTTCTTGTAATTTAGGCTTACCAGTCTTGAAATGCATTGGCTTTGATGTGTGTGAAAAGACTTTTCTACCTGTGTTTGAGAAATGCTTTCCTGTATAAAGATTTCCCGGTTCACAGACTTTAAAACTGTTTTTCTTCTACCTTCACAAGGTAAAGTTTATGTCACCTTTACCTTGTTCTACTGTGCTTACCGTGGTTTTTTTTTCCCTTTCTGGCTGCTTTTCAGTTTATGGTTTTTTTTCTTTATTAGTGGTCTTAAGCTGTTGGAGCATTATGTGGTTGGGTGTCATTGTCTTCATATTTTCTCTGCATACTTACAGTTTTCATACACAGTCTTTTCCTGTGTCTACCCTTTCTTGCCTCAGTTTGAATTAAATGGATTTGAACCTCCCTGAAAATCATCCTCCATGAAGAAAACAACTAATAACAACAGCAACAAATAACAAATAATAATATTATTAATTAATATTAATGATAATAATAATATTAATAATGATGATGATGATATTGTTGGCTCTGGTGTGCAGAACTCCAGGAGTGGACATGTCTGTTTTGGAGTGCGCCTCCCCTTCATTTTCTGTGGGGCTCTGCCCTGTCCGCACAGCCATCTCTGTGGCTGCTTGTAGAACACTCACAAAACAGGGTTTGATTTTGTGGGTGCATTGAATTTCTCTTGTCTTATTGGTGAGATTTATCTTTTCTGTATATCCTCTTAGTTGTTCTCCTTAATAATTTACCGTTCTTACTTAACAAAAGCAAGGTCAATATAATTTTATTGTCCTTCCAAATACAAGGATCTCACAAGACTTTTATTCCTTTTGCTGTCCTTCCAACACCTTTCTACCAACTGCTTACATTTTAGTTTCACCCTACTGTACATTTTTCCATATTAGGCGTGTTACTGTTGTGTAAATGTAACAGGATGTCATGTTGAATATTTAACCCCATATATACCATTTTCTTTGTACAGCATTCTTTCTTGACTCTCAAGCCTTCAACTGAGTGATTTTCCTTTCTGCCTAGAGTACATTAAAAAATCAGATTTGTTGAGATATAATTTATCTATTTGAATTGTTAGTCCTGTGCTTTTAGTATACTTACAGGGCTTTTCAGCTATGACCTCAATCAGCTTTAGAATATTTTCATTAACCCAACAAGAAACTACTTAACCATCAGTTGTTCTTGTAGCCTCCCAAATCCCCCGTCTCCAGCAACCACTAATTTGCTTCCTGTCTGTACAGATTTTGCTATTTGGACATTTCACATAAATAGTATTGTACAATTGTCTTTGGTGACTGGTTTCCTTCACACAATGTTCCCAAGATTCATCATGTTATGACATGTACTTAGTACTTCATTCTTTTTGATTGCCAAATAATATTCCATTGTGTGAATATATCACATTTTACTTATGCATTTTGCCAAAAGACATTGAGTTTTTCCATGTTTTGGCAATGATGAAGTTGCATGTATACATTTTTACATTTATGGATGTCTCTTTTTCATTTGTTTTGGGTATTTATCAAGGAGTGGTATTGTTGGGTGATAAGATCCATGTTTGAGAAATTTCCAAATTGTTTTCCAAAGTGGTTGTGATGCTCACCAGGAATGAATGACAATTCCAATCTCTCCATAGCTCTGACACAACTTAGTATTCTCTCCTCTTCCTTACTTCTCCTTTTAGTTATGGCTGTCCTAGGGAGTGTAATCTCCCACTGCAGTTTTGATTTGCATTTTCCCCCTGGCTAATGATGTTAAGCATGCATTTGTGTGTTTATTGCCTCTTTGTGTACCTTCTTTGAAGAATTTCTATTTAGGCTGGACACCACTGGCTTGTGCCTGTAATCCTAGCTACTCGGGAAGCTGTGATCATAGTTCAAGGCAAAAAAACATCCTAGAGACTCCATTTCCAACTAGCCAGCAAAATGCCAGACTGGAGGTGGGGCTCAAGCAGGAGAACACCCGCTATGAGGGCAAAAGCACAGAGAGAGCACAAGACCTTGAGTTCGAGCCCCATTACTTGTCAGGTTATCTGTGAACTCATAATCCTCCTGTCTCAGCTTCCCAAATGCTAGATTACATGTGGGTTGTCTTTTGTACACTGATATTTTTTTTGTATGTGTGGGGCAGTACTGGCGGTTGAACCTAGGGTCTTGCAATCTTGCTTATCTTTTTCTTTGTACCCAGGGCTGGAGCTTTCCCACTTTGCATTTTACTGGTTCATTGGAGATAGAGTTTCTCAGACTTTTCTGCTCAGGCTGGCATCAAACCAAGATCCTCCCATCTCAACCTCCTGATAGCTAGAATTACAGGCATGAGCCACTGGTACCTGGCTACATTGAGTTCTTTATATAGTTAGTATATCACAGTTTCTTCTGGTAAATGATTTGCAAACACATTCTCCCTTTTTTTTTCTACAGTTGTCTTTTCACTTTCTTAATGGTCTTTCAAAGCACAAATATTCTTCTCTGTTTTCCTTCACTTCTTGTGCTTTTGGCATTACATCTAATTAGGAATGCTTTGCCTAGCCAGGGTCGCTAAGGTTTATACCTATTCAGGGAAGTCTTAGTTGCTTGTAAGCATATTTCTCATTTTTAACTCTTCCATTTAGCCTTAGGATCCATTGTAAGAGAACGTCAGTGCGGGATACAAGAGAAGGATCCAACTTCATTCTTTCACATGTTGATATGCAGGGTTCCAGCACTATTTGTGGAAAAAGAGTATTTTTTCCCCCTTGAGTGGTCTTGACACCCTTTTCCAAGGATGCCAAACTGTTGGCTTTATTTCTGGGCTCTCAGTTCTGTTCCAGGTCTGTCTCTCTCTTTATGTTACCACATTGTCTTCTTTGTGTCAGCTTTATAGTGGGTTTAAAAATCAGGGGGTGTGACTCGACTTCGTGCTTTCTCTCATTTGCTTCAGCTATTCCTGGGTTCTTTAAATTTCCATATGAGCTTTAGGATCAGCTTGTCCGTTTCTGTAAAATAGCCTGCTGGGATCTTGATAGGAATTGCATTCAATTTGTGAATCAATTTGGAGTGTATTACCATCTTAACAATATTAACTTTTCCTATTCATGGATAGGAGAGGTTTTTCCATTTATTTAAATTGCCTTTAATTTATACCAGTGGTATTTTATGGTTTCTTTTAGAGTGCAAGTTTTACCTTTTTTTGTTAAGTGTATTCCTAAATATTTTATTATTGTTATTTATTTTTTAGCTTGAACTCAGGGTTAGGCAGGTACTCTGTCACTTGGTGCTATAACTACAGTGTTGTTTCTCACTGGTGTGTGTGTGTGTGTGTGTGTTTCTTCGGTCTTGAATTTAAGGCTTGAGCTCTGTCCCTGACCTTCTGTTTGCTCAAGGCCAGCACTCTACCACTTGAGCCACAGCTCCACTTCTGGCTTTTTGGTTCACTTTTTTTGTTGTTGTTGTTGGTCATGGGGCTTGAACTCAGGGCTTAGGCACTGTGCCTAACCTGTGCTCAAGGCTCCTGTTCTACCACTTTGAGTCACAACTCACTTCCAGTTTTCTGGAGTTTAATTGGAGACAAGAGTCTCATAGACTTTCCTGCCAAGGCTGGCTTTGAAGGGTAATCCTCAGATCTCAGCCTTCTTGAGTAGATAGGATTACAGGCGTAAGGTACCAGCGCCTGGCTGGCTTTACTTGTTGTTTATGACATAGGGTCTCTATTCAGGCATGTACCTGAGCCATAATCTGCCTACCTTAGGCTTCCTGTGGTTGCTGGGATCACAGGCACATGCCACTACACCAAGCTTTCCTTAGAGAGATGGAGACTAGTGTACTTTTCTCTCTGGGCTAATCTGGAACTTTGGATCTTCCCAATTGAAGCGTCCTGTGTATCTTGGGAAGGGAACCGTGAACCATGAACTGTGTTCAACAATGGGTTGAAAAGGGCCAATCAAGGACTACATTAAAGGGACATTTCTGCTTCAAATATATTGACCTGCAAAGCTAGCTTTGAATCAAGGTGCTGGCTTTCCCCAGGGCTAGCTTAACTTATGCCTCATCATTGAGAATATTTCTTTCCATCCATGACATCTCACTTAAGATGGGCACCTTTTCTCACTTCTCTCTTGTGTAGTGGAGCTATTTACACATTTGCCACGCTAGTTTCCTGAGGACCCTCAGTAGACTCTCCATCTTGGACCAGCCACATTCCTTGACTACAGTTGTGTGTGTGTGTGTGTGTGTGTTTGTGTGTTGGTGCTGGTGATATGGAGAGGTGTGTGCCTGACATATAAAATCCCCTGTGACAATTTGCCATCATCCTGGGCACACTCCTGAGAAGTGTGGCTTGATCGTACTCGCTGGGGTCCCCCAGGTGATGGTGCAGCAGGGAAGAGGATGGAGCAGGCATGCCGCAGGTACAGTGATCCTGACAGGTATAGTGATTGTCCTGCTCTCTGCTCTCCTGAGGCAGACTTTCCCCTCACAATTCTGAGCCAGCCAGCCTTTGCCTTCTGCAGTCTTGAGTTTCTGACCCTGCATGCTGAGGGACTGGTTATTTCTTAAGGCTGCCCCTGTGTGAAGACTTCATCCAGGATGTAGCTTGGGAGCCACAGGCCTTTGGAAGGGGAGAGCCATCATGGTGCCAGTGGAGACCCAGGCCATGCTTAGGAGAGGAAGTCCTGCCATCACAGCCAGGAGGATGCTGGGAATTTCCACCTATGGCAGCCCAGGGCCCCTCCCATGCCATACCCAGGACTAGGGTTGGCCCTATTCTGGGGGGATGGCTGCAGTGGTCCCAGTAGCCCATGTTGCTGCATGCATCTTGAGAGCATGATAAGCTGCCCTGTTCCATGCAGCACAGGATAAACTGCTTTTACAAATGGTCCTGGAGGAATCAGGAGTGAACAATCCAAAACAGGAGAGGAATTGAAGTCTCTGTGCAAATGGGGTGATCTGGGCTACATTTCCTGAACTCCAGCCTCATCCTGGACCCTGAGGCTGTGTCTTCTCTCTACATGAGCTCAGGGATGTGAAGGCACCAGTCTCTGGCCACCCAGCTGGTGAGTGGAGAGGCCCCAGGGTAGGTGCTCCTGTCCAGCTCAGTCTCCAGCAGCTCAGGCTGGGGCAGCATGGGATCAGAAGGCAGGCAGCCTGCGTGTGCAGAGGTGGCTGAGAGGACCTTCTGCGAGCGTCCCAGGGGACAGACGCCCTTCCCCCACCCAGGATGTGTCATCATCCCAGGGTCAGCCAAGGGTGAAGGGTAAGTGGGCTTGGGGAGGATGGGACTAGAGAGGGTGACGTCACCACAGCAGTTAGTAATGCTTTGGCAGAGTCTAGAGCATCTGCTTTGGGAGGGGGCCGCAGGGAGAGAGGCAGCGGCCAGGAGGGGCCAAATGGGGACAGGACTGGGCTCTCTGCCAGGAGCCCCTCGGCCTCAGGAGAGGAGAGCCCCCTTAGAATTTGGGAGAGGTCTTTGAAAAGTGATGACCATATCAGACTGATTGTTGAACGATCCTCAGACTGTCAGTCTGTCTGAATGACTGGCAAGGCCTGATTGATGGCTGACTGTTGGACTGGCTTCTAGGATCAATATTCAAGAGGCCAGGAAGGCTGGGCAGAATCCCTGCCTCCTGTCTGAGAGCTTGGGCTCCCTTCTTTGATTCCATCTCTACTGAACACCCAGGTGAGATGGAAGGCAGGACACAAGCCCTGATGTTAATAATCCAGCCCACCTGGCGTGGTGGCAGGGGCCGCAGGGGGCAGGAGGGGGGCAGCTAGAGCTGAACGCTAAGCTGAGGAGACAGATTTGTCCCATCGCGGCTGAAACCGGTGCCCTGGGTGAGATGGACTCGTGGGAGGGACATGGAGAGCTACTTTATTCTTGTCTCCCAATGTCATTTGCTGAGTCCTCAGGAGGCATGGCCTCCATGCTCATAAATAAAGTTCCCAGTCCCAAGAGTCCTCCGACCCCTATGAAGTGATACAGGTTCTTAGGTGGAGAAGAGACAGTTCCAAGACAGCCTGGTGTGTCCCCCCTCCCCCCCCGGCCCCTCAAGTTTCAAAGCCTCCATGGGAGCTGGATGTGGTGGTAGGGCACATGCCTGTCATCTCAGCCACCGTGGAAAACAGAACTAAGGACCTCTGAGCATCAGCAGCTCACACCTGCAATCCGAGGCCTCAAGTTCAAGACCTGACATTGGTGGGCATGCGTGTGTGCACACACAGACACTCAGACATGCACACACAGCATATACACACACAGACACACCCACATGGCATGTATCCTAGTAAGGCAAAGACAGTTGAAGGCATGGTCCAAGAGGTAGAATGCAAGCACAAGTCCCTGAGTCCAAAGTCCAAACTCTAGGGGAGGGGGAGGGGGAGATTCTTAGGCCATTAGAGGTGGCAAATACTAGCAGCTTTGAACTGGTTGAGGCCAGTTCTCCTTTCTGCCCCCTCCAGGCCGCTGGCTGGAGAAGGCTTGCATTTTCCTTCTTTGGACTAGTCCTGCTCCCAGCCCCTTTCCTCAGCTGGCTATTTGCTGTTTGCAATCCTGGAGGCTTCTGGGAAGTGGCAGGGATAGAGAAGGGATCATGGGAAAGGAAGGATTTCTCTTCCTGGTTCTGCTGGGGTTGAGGGGCTGACTTTGGGGGTTCCCATGTGTCCCACTGTATGGGCCATGTGCCTCTACAGGGGGCAGCTCCCCCGCCCCCCGGAAGCTGTATTCTCTCTGGAAATACTTGGCCATAATCTAGTGGTGGTGGTGGTAGAGGGGGAGGAAGAGGAGGAGGAGCAGAATGAGGAGGAAGAGGAGGACGATGATGACACAGGGACAGAGGGACATTCTCCACCAACCCCAACCTCTTTGGCCTTTTATCCTTCCAGCCCTGGGCTGCTCTACACAGAGCATAGGGAACATTTCAACATAACTTTTATTTTACAAGCCACAGATGCATGGCCTTGGTGCGATCACTTCTGCAATTCTAGCTACTCAGGAGGCTGAGATCTGCGGATCCTGGTTCAAAGCCAGCCAGGCCAGGAACATCTGTGAGACTCTTATCTTCAATTAGCCACACAAAATCCAGAAGGAGAGCTGTGATGCAAGTGGTAGAGTGCCAGTCTTGAGGGGAAAAAGTTAACTCTCCCCCACCCCCACCCCAAATGGCAACATTGTAGCAATGGAGGAGATAACCTGCCCAAATGCAGCCAAACCTGGAACCCGGTCCTGTCCTGGCTACTTAAGTTACGTGGCCCTCGGGGTGGCCACCTCACCCTCCGCAGCTTCAGTTTTGTCACCCATAAGGAGGGGACAATCCTCACTCTGGCTGGGAGGACCACGGGGATGTAGTGAAGGCCCAGCACTTAAAAGGGACAGAAAGTGTGTCACAGAAGGAAAAATACCCAGGAGACAGGCATGTAATCTTGCCCTCCATAAACACTTGCCAATGAAATCAGAGGTGATATTAGAAATGAATTGCCATCACCCAAGGGTGTTGTGTATGCTTCTGTCTCTCCAGGAGCAGCCGGGCACAAGGCTCTGGCAAGGGGGATGGAGAGCAGGGTGAGATGTGACGTAATTCCCGGGAAGCGGAAGGAAGGCTGAGAACATCTGAATGATGTCAGCTCCCGTGTCCAGAATACATTACACCTCTGAGTGCTGCTGCTACTGCTGCTGCTCTGACATTAAGAATCATCTGGAAGGAGACCAGCAAGTGAGCATGTGAGGACAGACTTAGGTCCTGTCTTGTCTCTGCCTCTGGTGGCTTGCAGGCTTGCAACAGCTCACCATCACCCCGGAGCCTTCATTTCCTGGTCTTAAAGCTGAGCATCCAACACCAACCCTTAGGCTTCTGGAAAGACCCGGTGAGTCTGTCAAGGGTTCACAGATGGGCCTGGCATACAGTTGGCCCTCAGTGCTTGTTGCTCGAGGCCAACTTTGTATCAGTCAGCTGCTGCTATGTAACAATCTTCCCCCAAGTTTTTGGCCTAGCAGAACCTTGGTTCATGCAGCCTATGCCCCAGTGGATTGGTGTTTAACTTGGTCTCTCCCGGGAGGCCAGCTGACCTCTTCTACCTGGACTGCAGGAGGGCAGAGGCTCTACAGGTTAGGTGAAGGCAGGCTGCTGTCAGCCAGGACCTATCAGGACCATTTCTTTCCATCTTCTGTCAGGCTCACCTGGCTTCTTCACAGTCTGTGAAGGAGTGTCCATGTGTGAGGACTCCGGCTCAGAATGGGTACACTGTTCCCCTAACTTTTTGGTGTCCAGGATAAGTCACAAGCTCAGCCAGGATGCAGAGTCACAGGGGCCAGGCATCTGATTCCCAGAACAGGGCTCTGCTTCTGCTGCCTTGTCTGCCCACAAAAGCTGCAAGATGTGCTGCACCTGCATTCCTGTAGATCAAGCCAGCTGGGGCCCCTGCCCTTCAGTTCTCAGAGGAAGTCCTCACAGTGTACTTAGTCCACCCCACACCCCTACCTATTCAGATAAACTCAGCAACCTCCCTGAGGGGAGCCTCAGACCAACCAACCTGTAGGCAGCTCCCAGCCTCCTGAGAACAACTAAAAAGGTTTTTCCTTAGGGGCACAGGGAAATCCCAGGAGAGACGCTAGTTTATATTCATTGTCTTTTTTCCTTCCGGTAATGCAGTCTGAACTCAAGGCCTTGCACTCAGTCAGCTTGCTTGCTAGGCTGGTGCTCTGTCACTTGAGAGACGTGCCTCCAGCCCAGTTGTTTTATTGCTGGTGAATTGGAGATGGCGTCTGGAGGACTGTGCTATTTGGGTTGGCTTTGAACCTATATCCTCTCTCTGATCTCAGCCTCCTCAGTAGCTAGCAAGTTAGCTACCAGTAATTGGTTTTTTTCTCTGTTCCTGAATTTCAACCTCCCAGCCCATAACTTGTGTTTGTTCCCCCCCATTCCGCCCTCCCCCCGCCCCGTCCATGCCTTGTTATCCCAGGCTATGTGGACATCTGATAGGGGACCCATTTCTTAGTCTTACCCTATATACATCCTGGCTAGTAGAGACAGAGACTTGGTCATCTGTCTGTCCTGTTCTCTGTCCCTCACTTGGGTACATGTCCTGGTTTACATCTGTAAACTAGACTGTAAATTCCATGACAACAGGGACCACATAGATAAAGGGGTAGACATTTGTATTAAACTGAGTCAGAAAGGGGCCACTTTCTCCACTAATTTCCTGAACCAAGGTCTTCATCCCCACCGGCCTTGAGGCCTAGGGGAAAGGGCAGTGACTGAGCCACCGGCCCCAGAGGCCATTCCCAGCTTCTCTACTGAAGAAGCCCTCTTTGTAGAAAGCTATCATGCACTGTTGTCCAGGTTGCTCACTGCCAGTTGCAAAGAGAGCCATTTGTTTAGACGATAATGTGAATGACTGCCCCTGGATGTGTTTTCACAGCCATGTGGGGGTAAGAGAGCCTTATTCATCCTGCCGAGCATGGTGGGGGGTTCAAGGTTAACACAGGGTAAACGGAAGATGATGATGGTGACAGGAAGTTGTGCCTGGCTATGCCTGATGGGGACTATGGTGCCCTCTCTGAGGACTCTTATTTCCTCTTTGCCTAGCTCTTCTTCCCTGCTGGGTCCTGTTCTCAGACCTGCGCTCTCTCCTCTCTGTCCTGGCCCTTCTCCTCGCTGGCTCTCTGGTTGGGAGCCTGCTCTTCTGTGGAAAGGCGTCTCTTCTCCCATCCTTCCTGCCTGAGGTGGGCCAGGAGCTCCAGACCCTCTCCAGAGGCCTGTGTCCTCCACAAACAGACTCCAAGGTTTGGCTGCTGGATCCCAGGGTGGGTCCCTGTGTCCCCATGTGAGCCTGAGCTGAGCCCATCCAGGTATGTGGCACAGGGGTTGGGGGGCAGGCCTGTACTGCCCCAAGCCTCCTCTAACACCCCTTCCTTCCACACAGTCCAGCAGGCTGCCGGGGCCTCTCCAGCCCCGCCTTCCACCCATCACCCCCACTCGCCCACCTGCACACTGCTGGAAGCTCCTTCCTGTCCCAGAGGCTGCTGGGGCAGGTGTGGGGGAAATGATGTCAGATGGGCAACAGGGGACAGCTGGGGCCAGGACACCGCTCTCTGCTCAGATCCCCCTGACCTTCCTCTGAGTAGATTCTCACCTCGGGCCCTCTCCCAGAGGCCCAGGGCCTGATTCTCCTCATTCCTGTCCAGGGAAAGCATGGAAGATTCCACAGGCCCAAGGTCCCAGGAGACAGGCTGCTCCAGGAAGCAGCTCAGCATACACAGAACCTCCGTAACTCCTCCCAGAACTTCAGGAGAGAGGAACCCATCAGAGACCCCGTTTTCCACAGGAGGCCAGAGGCACACGCTTGCTGTTCGTCCGTCCTTGCGAGCTGGGCTGCTCTGATTGACCCTGCCGGGATCAGGGATGTGGAGGGAGGAGCTGAGTGATGAGCGAGCGCTTCTTCCCTTTCCTGTTTGTTCCACTCTGGTCCATTCTTCTACTTCCTTCCCCAGGATGGGCTGGAGCTCCCCCAGGGCCCCGCAGCAGCGCTGGACTTAGGTTGTGTGCAGTAATCAGCTAGCAGTCGTGTGCAGATAAGCATCCCCATGTGTGTTTGTGTGTGTGGTGGTGGTGGTGGTGGGGGTTGTGAATGTGCCCAGGTGTGCAGGGCCATGGGCTCCAAAGAGCCTAGGACCGGTCTATTCCATTCAGCGTGCGTGAGCTGGGCGAAGAAGGGATGAATGGATGACCCAAACAGACCCCAGGATCAAGATCCTAGAGGACATTGGACATTGGCCCTGAGACAGCGTGACAAAGACAGGGCCACATAAGGAAAATGAAATAGATCCTTTTTTTTTTTCTAAAGCATTTTTTGAGTTTTTATTTTTTTGTTTTTCTCCTCTAGGCTGGATGTTAATTAGAGTAGAATGGACTAGTAATTAAATTATTTGATACAAAGAAAAGAAAAGAGCTGGTGGAGGCCCTAGCTGGGCTACCAGAGCTGGAACCCTAGGTGAATGGCTCCTTGGAAGGCCCCCAGGGCTAGGAACAGGCTGGGTGTCACACTTGGGGTGCTGAGAGTACCCCAAAGGAAAGGCTGACATGGGGTCAGCCATGCCCACCATGGTCACCCACAGCCCAGTTTAAGGGAAGATAGCTGGGGTCCTTCCTAGCTAAAAGTGGACTGAGCTCTGGGCAGGGGGAGGTGGGCTTTAGGGTCTCTGACCCGTGGAAGGGGAAAGTGAAGGACAAACACATGCCGGCACATCAGGCTGATACCCCCAGTTCCCCCACTACCTCCCCACATACACCAAGCCAGGGAGTGAAACAAAAAGTTCTCTACCACTAGTTGACGAATTCCCCACTCACCCTTCAGAGGTCTGTGCCATTCTCCAATCCACACACAAGGATCCTGCCCAACTCAGTCCTTGTGCTCCCATTGGTCAGCGTCCATGTCCATCAGCCTCCCTCCCCCCCACCCCCGGGCACTGCCATTGACTCCCCAAGCAGCCTTGAGCGCCAGCTCTGCCTGGCCAGGGAGAGGCATAGGCACCAAAGGGCCACCTCGTACCCCCTGCCCGCTAAGGCCCACAAGCCCGTTCTCTGCCCAGTGTGTCCCTTGGTCTAGACTATGGCAGGAATGAGGGCAGCCTGCAAGCCACCATGTCTTGGCCCTGAAGGCCTAGCATTGGCTCAGAGGGCCCATCAGCCCTGGCCTGCCTTGAGAGAGAGGATCCTGGGGCCACAGGCTAGGGACAGGCAACAGAACACTTTAATAATTCAAGAAAGAGGGCTAGGTGCTTCCAGCCAGAACTTTCCAGGCCCAGAGGGGACAGGAAGTTGAAACTGAGATGCTATGAGAGATTTCACTAAAGAATGTCACAGGGCCTCTCTCTCTCTCTCTCTCCTCTCTCTTTCTCTCACACACACACACCTGGGAAAGCCGTGTAAGTCTGAGGTTCAAATCCTGAGGATGTCCTAATAGAGATCTCCCCTGTCCTCCCTGCCCCACCCCCTGCAATCTATCCCAAAGGCAGAAAAGCTCCATGCACCCAGTCCCTTCTTCCTACCTCCAGAGTCCTCCTGTCCCTGCCCACCCCCCATCCCACTCCTGGGTCCTATCTCCCTCATCGCCTCTCCTGTAAAGCCCCAACCTGCAACCAATCTCCATGGTTACATTCTGGGATGGAGGCCCAAAGTGAACACCTTCCTGCCCTTCAGTTGGGATGACCAGGTGAACGTGGTCACCCCTGCTGAACAATCTGCACAGTGTACATCCCAAACAAGAGCCCCACACAGCCCTGTTCACTGCTCAGTGCTCAGCAGAGGCATGCTCAGAAGAGGCTCAGGGGGTCTGGCAGGGCCCTTGAGACCACACAGCACCCCCAGTCTTCACTAAACTTAGTCTGTCCCATTTGTCAACCAAGCCCTCCTCAGAGTCAGGCCACCAGGAGCCTCCCTGAGGCCTGGGGACTTGGAATCTGCTGTGTTCGTGGGACCAGGGATGTCTGAGCTGGACCAGGCCACACAGTTCCATGTTTAGAAGATGCCCTGCCTTCTAGCTGTGGGTACAGGGCCAAGCCTGCAGGGAGGAAGCAAGCTTTGCCTCTTGGCTTAGCCGGAGCCCTCACGCTGCTCAGTCAGCTCCCTCCCTGCCACAGCAGTGTGCCCTGTGCTGCAGAGTGGACAGTAAGCCTGGGATAGCATACTCCAGCTCTCTCAAAGGCACTGTATGTGGCTGGCCCCATGATTTCCTGCTTGGTCTCCTGGCTTTGTAGTTCCTCCATGGTTAAGAGTTTGGCTTCGGAGCTCTCTGCTAATAACCAGCACACGACCAAGCACAGTAGCTCCTTTGTGTTTTTTTTTTTTTTTTGGTCCAATGACTTCTGTTGTTCTCAACATGAAGGCTATCATGGTTTGCATGAGTGTGCAAGTGTATATCAGAGTTCTGAGTGAGTCCAGCTAGCCACACTTTTCAGTGCTAAGAATGAGTATCCTTTAGGAAAGGAGAGCTATACAATAATATAACTGATAAAAAAATTGTTTTTGTTTTGTTTTTGCTTTGGCTACCAGGAAGCTCAGAGGCAAAAATTGTTTGACAAAACAATGACAGCTCTAGGATGTGGACGGCTTTCATCTCACGTTCCCGTAAACTGATGGGTGGTGCTGAGCTGAGAAGTGAAGCCACAATAAGTGATGTTGGCCATTAAGTAGGGCCAGGTGCGTGTGGGCTAAGAAAATGGGCCCAGCGATCAATTAGTGATGTCTGCTGGGAGCACAGCCATGGAGAATGTGCTCAGCACACTGCAAGCATTTGCCACCATCCTTAGGTGAGATACCTTGTGGACAACTCAGCTGTGTTGGCTTCTTCCAAGCTTATATTTTAATGTAGGCACTTGCTTTGCAGAGCAAGGTAAGTTATGGATAAAATATGCTGATGGGGCTCTGCTAGGAGCCCTCAGCCTAGGGCGAGCAGCTGGAAGGCGGAGCCGCCCAGGCCTCCTTCAGGGTGAGTGTTACAGCAGGCCCAATTTCAGCCACAGAAAGTTCCCTGAGGAACATCAGTTTCAGGGCACTCCCCTGAAGTAAAAGGGTGCCACCCCTCCAAGTCCATGACTAGGCCCACAGCCCATATCTCTTTGGGGCCACAGTCTGTGGCTACATCTTACCAGGGCCTGGGGATCTAAAGCAATGTGACCCAGGAAGCACTTCAGAAGACTGCAAGGAGGACTCCTTGTTTCCTTCCCAGCCCGGCTGTGCCAAGGTCCCTGAGCCCTGTCTGCACCCTGGGCTTTGCACTGTCACCCAGACTCTGGGCTAAGGTGCCTGTAATCAATCAGGGAGCCTCCAGGCCCCGCAGGGATCCTTGGCTGAGGTGGCAGCTCCCCCTAGTGGCCACTGTGGAAACAACTCCGTCTGCAGGGGCCTGGCCCCCTTTCCTCTTCTAGGCCCCACCCCACCTTTCACCCCTCCTATGCACTAGGGAGAACCTCTCTGTTGCATGTCTAAAGCCTGGGCCCATGAATGCCCCCGGCTTCAGTCGGACGTGGCCCAGCGGTGGAAGCCCTGAGTTCTGCACAGTGGATGAGGCTGATCTGTAGACCATCTACACCTGTCAACACACAACATGGCTCCAGGCACTGCGGAGCCCCTGGCCTGGCCTGGGGGCAGGGGTGGGGGTAGCAGCAAAGCCCCTCCACTTTTTACAGCAGCTGCAGCCTCTCTGCCCACACCCGCCCCCCGACACCTTGGCCCCTCATCCCCGTGGAAGCACCCCTCCACCTCGGGCTGATTGTGACAAACTTTTTTAATAGCCTTCCAATGGTGAGGGTGTGTACAGAGCAGAGGCCCTCTCTGGCCATGATACCACACAGCCTCACCCGCCCGCAGCCTGAGAGATGGGGGACAGCCGCCATGAATGACCAGTCCACTTTCTTCTCTCTGGCCCCTGAACAGTTCGGAATCCTGGAGAACGCAGGGCCACTTCTGTGCTGTGCCTTGGGGGACCAGTGGCCCTGCACCCAGGTAGCGCTTGCTAGTTTCTTCCCACAGTGTGGCCCCAGCTGAGCCTGGAGGGGCTGCGTCAGGCCCCCGGGAAGGGATGAAGTCCACCCTCTCCGCTACCTTCCATAAAAATGTTTAAAGACAAAAGGTAGAAGAAGCATTATGATAGGAATAAGTTGACCCACCCAGTGGGCAGTCCCCCCCTCCCAACCCCAACAGTCCTGGGGCTTATTCGAGCCTCTCCCCACCATTTTCAATACATCTTCCTCTGTACCCTTCTCCATGATTCCTGGGCAGGAGCAGCCCAGCCCAGCTGCCTGGGCAGGGACAGAGACACCACAGGGAGCCGGTCTAGTTGCTCAGAGAGCCTTAGCAGGCAGACAGCACAGGGGCCACAGAACCACCAGGGCTCGTGGTTGGTGGCAGGGGAGAAGGGTCCAGGCCTCAGAAAGTCCCCGCCCATCCAGCCAGCCCAGGATAGGCAAGAAGTCTTGGCAGTGAGGTGGGAGATGGGCCTGGAAGAGGGAGGGGGTGTGGGGACCCCTCTGGGAGGTCGCGGTAGGAGGTGGGGAGGTGGGAGAGCAGCCTTAGTACTTGGGGACCTTGCTGTAGTCTTCCGAGTGGATGCGTCGGCACAAGCAGATGGACAGGAACATTCCGAAGAGCTGGGAGGGAAGAGGCTGAGGGTCAGGGGATGCTGGCCCGCCTGGCCCCCTGCCTGGCCCCCACCATCTACACCAACACCCAGGTCTGCATTCAGAGAACAGATCCTCCGCTGTGCCACGAGCACCCTCCTGTCGGCAACAGAGCAGCCCAGAGAGGGACATGGCCTGACTGAGGACACAGAGGCACGTGGGACTCTGAGAGCCAAGCCTTCCCCGCCCTCCTCCTCCTCCCGCCAGCCTTGGGCTCCCCAGGACTGAGTGCAGGAAGGGCTGGGGGTAGGGGGGGGAGCAGTACAGACCTCAATGACCGCCACACCCACGCACACGCCCAGGATGATGCCCAGGTTCTCCTGCAGCCACGCCTGCACCTTCTCCATGCAGCCCTGCAAGGGAGCACGGGGCTGCATCACCCACGCTGCGTGGGGACCCCTCCCCCCCCGGGGCACCGCTCCCGCAGCCAGCGTGGGCCGGCCGTACACGTACCTCCTGGAACACAG
The DNA here is from genome assembly GCF_000151885.1 of Dipodomys ordii. Taxonomy (NCBI): domain Eukaryota; kingdom Metazoa; phylum Chordata; class Mammalia; order Rodentia; family Heteromyidae; genus Dipodomys; species Dipodomys ordii. The sequence continues at coordinate 3,143,263 of NW_012267341.1, forward strand.
GCCAAAACTCGGGGTTGTTGCCGCTCTGGGTGCTGTTGCTCTGGGAATGGCAGAAGCCCTTCCTCACCAAGAGGCTGCTGTCCCCCTTCTCGCAGGAGCAGGGGTAGGTGACCTCCGAGTGGCTCATGAGCTCCTCATTCTCTGTCCAGTTGTAGGCGCTGACCCAGCCACAGCATTTTACCTGGTGGAGAGGGGGGCAGGCTGATGGGCCACTGTCGGTGGTACCTCAGCGGGCCACGCGCCCAAGCCAGCGGCCTGGATCTGCCCACCCAGACCTGCCACTTCCAGCCAAACCACCAGCATTAGACTTTGGGCTTCATTTCAGCTCTGTGAGCCAAAAGGGACTTAAAGCAGCTTTGGGGGAAATACCATAAACCACAAAAAGTAAAAGTAAGCTGGGTGCTGCTGGCTCATGCCTCTAATCCTAGCTACTCAGGAGGGTGAGATACGAGGATCCTGGTTCAAAGCCAGCCAGGGCAGTAAAGCCTGTGAGACTATCATCTCCAGTTAATGACCAGAAAACTGGAAGTGGACTATGGCTCAAAGTGATAGAGTGCTAGCCTTGAACAAAAGAGCTCAGACAGGGCCCAGGAGGATTCAAACCCCATTATTGACCAGAAAAAGAAAAGTGAAAGTAAAAATCAGGGCACAGCTCATGTCTGTAATCCTAGCTACTCAGGAGGCTGAGATCTGAGGATCATAGTTCAAAGCCAAGCCAGGACAGTAAAGTCTATGAGACTATCTCCAATAAACCATTAGAAAGCCAGAAGTGGTGCTATGGCTCAAGCAGTAGAGACTTGCCTTGAGCTGAAGAGCCCAGGGACAGCGCCCAAGCCCAGAGTTCACAATGAAAGACAAGAGGGAAGTTCAAGTTGAACAACTACACAGGTGCACCTACAGGACATGAGGCAAATGGCTGAGTGTGTACTTTGGTAGATTTAAACCTCAGACCTGCCACCATAGCCGAGGTCCTAGCCTTGGTTTCCTTATCTGCAAAAAATCAGTGACAGCCACAGTTCCTATCGTGGGGTGAGGGGTGGGGGTCTTAGGAGGGCAAAATGCAGCCTGCACGGACCTGGGAAGCCCAGTAAGAACTCAGTCCAGATCATGTGCTGAGCATGTGTAGGCAGGGTTGAGATTGGGCTCTGAGCTTCCTGGTTGGCAAAGTGAAAAGGGAGATGTGGTTAGCTGTGCTTGTTGTACAGGGGGAAATGCTCTCGTCCCGAGGGAATGGTGCCTTTCTGGGCTTTGGGCTAACAGCTGCTCTCTTGGCCCAGAGGAGGGGACTAAATGAGATAGCTTGGGTGAGCTACTGGGGTAAGTCCCCAGTTGCTGCCTGGTCAAGGAGGATGTGAATCCCTGACTAAGCCAGCAGGGGGCGAAAAAGGCACATGCAGGACCGCTGAGCTCTAGGTAGGAACCCCTTTCCTTCCCCCCCTCTCCCCTCCTTGGGATGCTTCCCCTGGACTTGGCTGGCGCCTCTGGGGGTGTGGGGACACAGAGGCCTGAGGATTTGGGGCACAGAAGACTCGGGGCAGCCCTCCACGGTCCCTCTGCCTCTCCCAGGGACCCCAAGTGGCCGCTGTAGCAGTGGCTGGGGTGCCAGGGAGGGGGCTGTGAGGAGATGCCTTCCCAGCAGGAACCTGCATCCCCGGTTCTGCCAGCCCCGCCGTGCCCAGGCTCACCTGCGCCTGCACGTAGTCCCAGGCATCCTGCAGGCTGTTGGTGCTGTTGGCATCGTACTTCCGGATGAGGTCTGCCACCACGTTGCCCATCTCCTGCTTCAGCTGCAGAGTGGAGCAGGAGGGTCAGGGTGGGAGGTGGGCGAACCCAGACACTCCAGCCTCCCCTCGGCCTCCCTCCGTGGCGCTGCCAAGAGGGACGGGAAGACCATGGCCACCCCCTGGGCTGCAGGATCCTGGACTGGCCCCCTGGGCTCCTGAGTTGCTGGACGTGGGGACACCAGACATGGGTGCTAGGCAGCGCTTCTGAGGCAGGGAAGCGAAGCGGCAAGGAGAGGTGAGCAGCATACCTCCTTTCCCCTCGCTTGGCCCCCCGAAGCCTGGCTCCCCAACACTCCCCAGTATCACCCCAGAAAACCAGCGCTGGGGACAGCTCTCCTCTCAGCATCTCCCTTCTCAGGAAAGCTCCCAGTGTATTTATTTAAGAATAAAAGAAGCCAGGTGCTGGTGGCTCCTGCCTGTAATCCTAGCTACTCAGGAGGCTGAGATTTGAGGATCGCAGTTCCAAGTCAGCCTAGGCAGGAAGTTGGTGAGACGCTTTATCTCCAATGAACCACCTAAAAACCAGAAGTAGTGTTGTGGCTCAAAGTGGTAGAGCATTAGCCTTGAGCAAAATGAGCTCAGGGACAGCGCCTGGGCCCCAAATTCAAACCCTATGATTAACATTAACAAGAACAACACACACGTGCACACGTGCACACGTGCACACGCACACGCACACACACACACACACACACACACACACACACGCATGCGCTGAGGGCCGACATCAGGGCCTCACACATGCTAGGTGAGCCTCTAGCTTTATCTCCAGCCCTTCTCTTGGTACTTTACATTTGGTCTCAACTCCTGGGCAAACTAGATCCTTTTGCCTCTACCTCTCACGTAGTTAGGATTACAAGTATGACCTACAATGCCTGGCTGAGTTCCACAACTTATACAGCTTTCTTGTCAGTAATCACAACCCCAATGGAAGCATTTATCGAATGTGAGTTGTGCATCGGGGCAGTGGCACACATTCTCTAAATTGTGTCTCACAGCGGGCCAGTCATCTAGGAATTGACCCATTCCCTCATTACAGAGATACAGAAGACAAGGCTGGACAGGCTAATTAAGTCAGCCAGAGTCACACAGCCAACACGAGGAAGAGCAGAGGTCTGGATGAAAGCGTGTCTTAGATCAGGACCCCCTCGTTCACCCAGGAAGCTCTGTCAGCATCCACATCACAAGGCTCCCAGATGCATCTGGGCAGAGCCGTCTTTCGGCACCTTCTCCACCCACTGGCTGGGCACCAGCAGCCCTCAGGTTCTGTTTATATCCTGTGTGGTTGCCATGGCAGCCGGACTCCCCAGTCTCCCTCCAGGGTCCCCCTCCCCCCACACACACAGGAGAAGGTGAGGAGGCCGGTGGTTTCCACAGGGGTGGGTAGTTTCCGTGGGAACACCACAGCATCTTGCGGTTCAGAATGGGGCTGAGACACAGCAGCAGGCCAGGCTGTGGGGACCAGGGCCACACAGCTGGCCCAGCTTGAGCCTCTGCCTGGGATACCAAGTGCCCAGGGGGGTCACCTGGAGAGGTCACCAGAGAGCCGAGGAGGGAGGGGCAGGGAGGGGCCTGTCACATGCCCTTCCCCCTTCTCCCCCCCACTTTTGGGGCAGCCAGTCACCCCTCTGTGGCTAAGCAGGTATAAGACCTGCTTCAAGGCTACGTGGTGCCACATGCTTACCCTGGGAATGGCCGGTGACACAGACTCCTTCCGCTAGGATTGTTTACAAGGTCTGAGCTCACTTTGGGCTCCACTGGGACCCAAGAAGGGGACCAAGAGAGGGGAGAAGGGCCCCTGGGGGCGGGGGGAAGGGCTGGGGAAACCTAGATCTGGCTGAGGCTCCAGCAAAGCCACTCCAGCATCTCTGCCTCTTCTTCCCAGTCCCTAGCTCACTGAACCAAGAGTCCTGCCCAGGATGGGTGCAGAAGGCCCCACGGTGACATGGGAACCCAGGGTTTTCCTCTCGGGTCCCTTGGCTTGCCCACTTCCAGCAAGGCCTCAAATGTAATGCCGCCATCCATGCTTTCCCAGGACATCAAATCAGCCTCAGTGTGGGACTCGCCTGTGGGAAGCCAGCCCTGGTCCTGGCCCCCATCTTGACTTCTAGCAGGGGAAACTGAGGCTCTGAGGCCTGGAATACATTCCCAAAGGAGGTGATAGGAGGCAGGGGCCTCTTTGGAGGCCATTCCTGGTCTATTATCCCTCTGCGCTGCCCCTGGCACACGGTGGTCACCAGGGGTCTCCGGCCATCCCACAGGCCCATGGGAGAGGGGCCCAGTGACTAAGGGGATGGGCTCCAAAACCACGAGCTATGATACATCCTTCCTCCTTTCCAATGGTGCCCTCGGGTAGTGTGGTCACAGGCTCACATCCTGCCATAACCAGGTCTGTGCAGCCCCCGGGGCCTGAGTCCCCTTCCCCATAACTACCTGCTGTCTCCACCTGACCCTGGGTTGCCCCTGGCCTTTGCTGTTTTACCACACAGGGGTCACCGGAATCTTGAGTCAGACCTGGAAGATTCGTGGCGCAAGCATGAGAACTTTCCAGGCACTTCAGGCTGCTTAAAATGCCCCTGGCCACAGGAAACACAGTGCCTTGCACAAGCGCCCGGGGTGGGGCTGGGGGCTTGGCTACGAGTTGTGACTTCCCAAGTGACCTCGGCCAATACCCCCAGCTGTGACCGCACAGTAAAAACCAGGTCTCCCTTCCCTAGGATCCCCCGATGGGGCCTGGCTAGACCTCTCCCTGGCCCCTCTAGTGCTCTAGTACTGGGGTGCCCTATTCAGAGGATGATCCACAGCAGCCTGCCCTTTCCAGAGTTCCCGGGCAGCTGCCTCTAGCCACTCTGCTGGCTTTTGTGGACAGTCCTCCATGTAATCTACCCAGTTGGGAGCTGCAGCTGTGTCATGTCACGTCATCAGGTGAGTCACGTCCTGAGCTGTCCCAGCCACTGTCACCTTCTCCCTGGGTGGACGGTGGGGAGCAGGCCTGAGTAGTCACTCCTTGCAGAGACAGGCCCCTCCCCTAGGAACCTCTGACGTGGAGCAGCCTGGATGCCTCCTCCCTTGCCACAGGGGAAGAGAAAGGTCATCTGTCCGATACTGGCGCGGGCTGGTAAGCCAGGGTGTTCTCAACACAGTGGTCTCCCAGGTGGAACCGGCCCTACTGCTGGAGCCATGCATGGCGTGCACACCCGTGAGTGTGGGCTTTGGGGGTGGGGGAGCCCTGGTTCTCCTGACCAACCCCTCAGCTGCCAGCCACACCCTGGTGGTCACAGGAGCCTCTCCTCCTCCAGGCTACACACCCCAGGCCCTCTGCTGGTACCCTTGACCCCATCTGCTGAGGTGGTTGGCAGAGTTAGCATATGGCCACCATGCTACCCAGCCCAGTGCCCGGCATATCATCAGAAATGGCACATGCTCCCTGCTGTCCCAGCGGGTAAGTTAGAACCCCAGGCTCACAGCTGGCCTAGGGCCATACACAGCTCAGAAGGCAGGGCCACTTCTAGGAAGTTATACAGCACCACTGTCAGAGTTGTTCCTCCAGTCAGGGTATCTGAATCTCAGACCTAGGCTCTGCCTACCTGGGAGTGGGGAGGTAACACAGAGGGGAGACAGGGATGGCTTCTGACCCAGCACGGGGAAGTCTGTCTTTCCTGAGAAAAAGACCAGCGCTAGCTGGCGTTTTCCTTTCCTACCTCTTCTGGCCACAGCAGTGTAGCTGCTGTGCCTGAGCCGGTGGCCACCATCTTGTGACCATGGGGTGACTGGCATGCTGCAGAAAATCCACCACAGAGAGGGTGCTGAGTGTCAGGCCAGAGTCCAGGTCTCTGGGCTCCCAAATCAGAGTTGTAGATAAGTTAACAACAAATGTCTTAAGGGTTTAGGGCATGGGAAGCCTGGTGTTCTATTCCTGAAACTTAAATGCGTTCCTCACAAAGGACCATGTTTTTATTAGCAGTGTCATTCCTGGGCCTCATCTGTGGCTGCGTAGCTCCAAGATGCCTTCAGCACAACATGACAAGAACTTACGAAGTACCCACTGTGCTAAGCGTTTTTCCTAAGATTCCCCGCCCAATCCAACCCTGAGTTAACTTTGATAACTGTCCTCAGTTTACCGATGGTGCAGCAGGCAGCGAGGGAGGCGTGAGAGCCCTGCCCAGCAGGAACAACTGTAGGCACTGACTCCCCCCTCGGGGAGGCCGGGGGCCTGTCGCTGTCACCTGCCATGTCGTGGCAGCTGAGCAGCAGCTTGTCGGTCCCCCAAGCCTAGAGCCAGTGCCCAGTGATGGTCCCGAGGGCCCACTGACTCACCTTGCCCGAGTTGAAGTAGAAGAGGGTCCCCACGGTCACCTGGGCTATAAGGATCAGCAGGAGGAAGGTGAAATACTGCAGAGAGAGGGGGCAGGGTCAGCCAGGCTGCCCTCTGGCAGGTGTGTGTTGTGTGTGCGTATGTGTGTGTGTGTGTGTGTGTGTGTGACAAGCTGGGCACCCCAGGGTGGGTGGGGGGATGGGGACTCACCAGGCCCAGCAGGCAGCGGACCTCGTTGACAGCACCGATACAGCCCAGGAAGCCCATGACCATGGTGAGGGCTCCCACGCCCAGGAAGATGTAGGCCCCCACTTGCATGGTGCTGGAGGAGTTTTCTAGAAGGCAGGAGAAGGGGACATCAGGGTTAACAAGTATCAGGGGTCACAGAGCCCCAGGGGTGAGGAGACCCCACCCACAGCCAGGGTCTGCTCCCTCAGAGCAGGGGGGGCTCACACCCCTGCGGGTCACCCACATGGAAGTGTGTGCACAGTGGCAGCCCACCCCCTCCAGGCAAGGCCGGCTCTGCTGTGGCTTTCCTCCCCAGTGCTCGTCACAAGCCTGGACTCTAGCTTCTTCATCACTGGCCCTCAGCCCCTAAAATATGAACCTCAGGAGGCCAGGGGGGCCTCGGCTCGTCCTTGCTGATGGCAGAGCTAACCCAGGGAGGTGCTGTATGCACCGGCGGGCAGGCTGGCTCTGTGCTGGCAATGGGCCACTGACACTGATTCCAGGCTGCTTTTCACCCATCGGCCTTCTGATTCTTTCCTGGCCATTCACTGGGCCTCCAGGACTCTGAACCTGCAGCCCTCGGTTCTGACATGGCCCTGCCTAGCAGCCACCAACAGTACTACTCCACAGAATGGAAACTGAGCCTGGGGTCAGAACTGAGATCAGGAAACCGCCCTCTGATGCCAGGCTCTCAGCCCTGCTGCCTGGCCCCATGCTGATGCAGGCCCTGATGCCTGGTCATCCGGTACCTGGTCACCCACTGAGCCATCCACCATGTCCTGGGTGCCCACCCTGTGCGGGGCCTGGGCCCTGTGCTGGGCATGCAGAAGAGCGGGGTAGGGTGAAGGGTCATGAGGACCATGGGGCATGGTACAGGTGGGTGGTACAGGAAGGGAGGGGCATTCTAAACTGAGGGCATTTTCAGAAGCCAGGGGGAGGATGGAGCTTTGCTTTTGTATATTTGGGGAAGGGGAGAAGGGGAGCTCTGCCAGCCCTGAGCTTGGTTGGACTGCTGAGGTTGTAGCCTGGCCTCTGCTTGCAGCCATCTCCCTGACTCCGCCTCCTGGGTGCTTTCAGATCTGTGTCAGAGCCTGGGCGCCTGGGAACCACCTGGGGGTGTTTTAAGGAGCACTTGCCTGCGCAGGCCCCACCCAGGCCAATGGGCTGGGTTCCAGGAGAAGGGGGAGGAACGTGGCGTGTGTGTGTGTGTGTGTGTGTGTGTGTGTGTGTGTGTGTGTGTGTGTGTGTAAAAACCACCCTGGGAGTCCAGTAGCCTTTCAGGTCAGGCCAAGCCTGGGGGCAGGGTGCAGCAGGCATTCTGTGGGTGGGCCTTCAGACTTTGCCCAGTGCGCAGTGCCTGATGGGTGTGGTGAGCCCTGGTCAGGAGGGTGTGTCCCCAGTTGGGAGAGCATCTAGAAGGAAAGTAGTCCCTAACCCAGAAGGCAAGGCTGTATGGGGGAGGGGGCGGGGGAGAGGAGATCAGCCTCCCTTGTGGCCTAGAGCAGCAGGTGTGACCCCCTCCCTCCCCCCAATTCTGCATCCTGGCGAAGTTCGTTGTATTTCAATTTGCAGCTGTCATGGGCCAGGGTCCAGCAGCTGCTGGGTGGGAAGTAAGCCACGACCAGGAGAGGCCAGGATGGGGGGCGGGGGTTTCTGGGCTGCTGCTCAGCTTTGCAAGGGTGGGAAGGTGGGTCTTTGCACTGGGGCTCACCCTGAATGCCACAGGTTGCCTTTAGGATCAAAGGCTCTGGTTTGAGTCCCACACCTGCCACTCAGTGGCTATGTGACCTTCAGTCAGTGACTCAACATCTCTGAACCTGTGTGTCCAATTGTGGGGTAGGAATAGGACATGTCTGCTCCACAGGGCTACTGCAGGATTAGGACGGTGCATGGAGGTGGGATGGAGGGTATGCCATAAGTGTGATGCACGGCAGCTGTGCCTGAAGTGTTCCTCATCCACACACATCCAAAACAGCCCAAAACAGCCATCAAAGCTGAGTGCCCATGGCTCACACCTATAATCCTACTACTCAGTAGGCTGAGATCTGAGGATCATGGTTCAAAGCCAGCCCAGGCAGGAAAGTCTCATTAACTATCAAAAAAGCTGGAAGTGGAGTTGTGGCTCAAAGGGTAGAGCACTAGCTCACAGACAGCGCTCAGCCCCTGAGTTCAAACCCTGGGATCAGCACTAACACCTCATCTATCTCCTGGCTCGCTCCAACATCTCTCTAAAATTGGGAAGGAATGAACATTGGCCTCATTTTCCTGGACAAAGGCAGGCAGGGAATGTGAGAGGCTTTTCTAAGGCCGGGGGAAGGGAAGGCACTGGGTGGGGAGAACGTCTCCCCCCTCCCCTCATTGCCCAGCAAATCTAAACAACAGTGGCTTTGTTAGGGGGAAGGAGGAAATTCTTCCTAGAAACCCTTGCGAGGGACCCATTTGCTGTGGTCAGCAGAAGAAGCTGGCCATGTCCCCAGGGGCAGGAAAGGCCCTGAACCAATGTCCTCATGGGAATAGCTGTGCCCACATTGCTCCCCCACCCCCAACCCGGCCCCTAAGCATCCCCAGCTGGGGAAACAGAGGTCTCCTTACGCAGGACAGAGATGAAGCTGGTCCTGTCTGCCAGGATCCATACTCCGAAGCCCAGGATCACAGCACCCAGGATCTGGAAGGAGAGAGAGGAGTTAGTGGAGGGGGTGGACAGGAAGAGGTATAGGGGATACCCAGGGAGCTGCCTTTAGCTCAGGGGGGGCCCAAGATGGTCTCTGGTCATAAATGTGAGCAACACAGGAGCAGGTATGGGAGGTCCTGGCTGCTTCTCACCCACATGTGATCTCAGGGAGCTCACCAGGGCCCCTCCTGACAAGGGGAACCCTTCCTCTTTTGTCTCTTGGCCTTTCCTGTACTCTTGCCCTAGTCCCAGACCAGCTGGGGGCTCTGGCACTTCCCTAACCTGCCCCATGAGAGGAAGACCCTGCATGTACTTGAACGTCACAGTCCAGCTTGGCCTGGCCATCGGCTCTCAGCAGTGAGGCCACCCTAAGTGTCCCCATTCTGTCTCCACCACTGCTGCCTGGCCTAGCTCAACTGTCATCCTCAAGGAGCCCAAGTCCTTCTAAGTTTGCTTCTCTATGGGACTGGAGCGCCAGAGGGCAGGGCCAGGTGCAGGCTGTGGCCTGGAAGCCTGATGGCATCAGATCTGGAGTGGTGGGGGGAATGGAGAGCTGCTCAGCTGTGCCAGTGCAGGGCCAGGAAGAGGGGTGGCTGAGGTGAGAGGAAATGGCCCCAGGCCCCACCTCCCCTCTACCAGGGCCAAGTCCCTGACCTGAGCGCAGTATCCAGGTAGAATCCAGATCAGCCACCCCATCGGACCTTGTGAGGACCCCGTCCCCATGGAGGCACACCTCCCTCTGAGGATGAAGAGGGCCTGTGTCTTCTTTCAATTACCTCTGTTATTGGGCCGGACTGGGCCCACCTGCTGGATGAGCCACCTGGGGGGGCCCCACGTCCATTGCCAGTCCTAGGTTCCCACCTTGGCTGTTAGCCTGTAGTTGCAGGTCAAGTCCAAGGCCAGAAGCTTGTCCAGTGCATCAGCCTAGGGCCAGCAATGGGCCTAGGACCTCCAGCAGCCTCTAAAGATGGCTGGACAGCTGAGCCCACTCCACAGAGCCCACTCCCCTCTTGGCACAGAGCCTGGCCAGTCCTCAACGCCCTGAGCGATCTCACTCCCCATTCCCGGGCAGGGCAAGAGAGAGAAGAGCGCCTCTGAGCAGGGGCTGTGGGGAGGGAGGGTGGAAAACTCCCTCTGGGAAAAAGAATTCCAAGTAGAAACTCCAGACGACTCAGCGGGGTTGCCAAGAGGAACCCAGATAGGGAAGTCTCCAGAAGCCCTTCAGGCTGATGACGGCTGCCTGACCAGCAGTTGTGGCTGGCTCAGCCACGGGCCTGCCACGTAGCAGGAAGGAGGCTGGCCTGCTAAGCAGGGCACCATGGAACCCCTTTCCCCGTGAACCAAGGCTGGGGCCATGGGGTACTTATTACAGTAATCAACCCCAGCCCTGCCTAAGCCCCAGATGGGCCTGACTAGGAGCTGGACACTTGTGGCCTAGTTCCCTTCCTCAGAGTATCAGAGTACCAGGGCCTCTGAATTCTTTTATGCCTAACAGAAGCATCTAAGCTAGGTGTTGGTGGCTCATGCCTATAATCCTAGCTACTTAGGAGGCTGGGATCCAGAGGATCACAGTTCAAAGCCAGTCCAAGCAGAAGTCTGTGTTATTCTATCTCCCAAATAACTAGCACAAAGTTGGGATGGGGGTGTGGCTCAGAGTGCCAGCCGAGCAACCTGAGCAAGCACGGAGACCCGAGTTCAAACCCCATATTGGCAAAGGTGGGGGGGAGTTGCCCAGTACCCTGGGTTATCATGGGGGCGTGTGGGGTCAGGAGGGAAGGTGGGCAACACTGAGCATGTGCACACACATGCGTGAGCACACAAAACAACCAGGGTGAGTTTCAAAATGCAAATCTGCTCCAGGGTGCATAAAGCCATTGTCCTGAGCAGCTGCATGGCCAGTGTCCCAAAGAGGCTTTTGGCCTCTCCCCATGCTGGCCTTGGCAGCCCCGTTGCTAGAACCTTTCTTCCCAGCCACATGCCAGGCTTTGCTGACCTCCCTGACAGGTCCTTGGCCTGACCCTTGCATTCTTCATCTCTTGCACACCTCACACCTCTCCCCCCACCATCTCTGCAATCCTATGATCTAGTCAAATGATCCTGAGGCTGGAGCCGGAGTGGTGTAGACATACTCTCTGCAAGAGCAGTAAGCAGGCTCCTCTGCCTGCACAGAGGCCCAAAATACAGTTAGCCTGGGAATACACAGGGACTGGTTTCTAAGACCCTTTATACCAAAGAGTTAAATGGCGTAATACTTGCTGCTAACCCTCACGAGCACGCCCCTGTACGTCAAGCCTCCATAGATTACTTACAATCTCGACATGTAGAGCAAAACACTGTAAACAATGATTCTACCACATTGTTCTAGACACAGCAACAGGGAAATGGCTGCACGTGCTCATGGGCTCAGTGCGTGGGGGGATAGCTCCCACCTGCCGAAGGAGTGAGCACACAATCCCCTCCACCTGCTTTCTCTCCCCTATTCCTGACAGGTCATCTGAGGCCTGGCACACGGGCAGTTCACCTCTGACTCCCCTTCCCCGAGCCCTTTGAGGATCTGGAGGGAAGGCCAAGTCCTGGCTAAGCCTGCCTTACCACAGTGCAGGCCAGAGAGAAGCACTTCTAGCCTCTAGTTCCTCTTGTTCCTCCGGAGCAACCCGGAGGCTGGACAGGAAGGGACATGCCAGCTAAACCATCCACAGCATTCCTGTTTTCCACTAGATCACTGCCCAGACGCCGCCTTGTCTCCAAGGCCCCAAGGGTAGCACCATTGTGCTCATCTCCCTCTGAGGCCCAGTGCCCACAGCTAGGCCTGCCTGCTGTCCCTTCCCAGAGATCTGGCCAGCCAAAGCTGGGGAACCTCACGTCCCTGGAAGTCCAACATGACATCCAGAGCTGATTTCCTCTGCTCTCAGAGATAGGAATATGAATATAAAATCTGTGTATTATAAAAGGTAGAACTGGATGACTATAAGCGTTCTATTTTATAACCCGATTTCCCCCCACTCAAGATTGGGCTCTAGCACTTGAACTGGAGCTCCACTTTCAGCTTTTTGGTGGTTGATTGGAAATAAAAGTCTCATGGACTTTCCTACCCAGGCTGACTTTGAACCCCAATCCTTAGATCTCAGTTAGGGCTGCAGATGTGAGCTACCAGCGCCCACCTTTATAACCTGATTCTTTAAGTTTAGGCTGAACAAACAATGTGGAGCCGACCCGAGTCCCAGTGGTATTCTGGGCCCACAAAGCCTCAGGAAGGCCTCCCCAGGCCAATCACAACCCCAACGCAGGTGGGCGTACACACACACAGAACTTACACATGCACACATGTGCATGCTCACACACACACAACTCAGGTGCATATACATGTGCGCATGCATGCTCACATCTACACACACACATGTGCGCACACCATCATCCTGGCAGCTCCATGTCAGCTGTGCCAGGCCAGAGGGAAACCCACAGCTCCAGTTGTGCCATGAAGCTCACCTCTGGAGAACCCAAGGTGAGGCAACCTAGGGCATGAGGGGATCTGGGAGGGGGGAGTGAGTCCCCACTGTACCTGGCCTCCCTCTCTGTGAGTTTAGGGGTAGGATGTGTAGGCAGCTGAAAACCAGCATTATAGCAAGCAAGCGTTTCACATGGGCAGGGGACAGAGGGGGAGGGCAGACTAGAGAGAGGGGACGGGTACTCATGCAGTCCTGGCAGAGGGCTCCAGAATGGGCAAGCTAGGAAAGGGACGTGGTGCCTTTGCCCGGACCCAGCTGGGTCCATCTGTCATCCGTCTCCTGCAGCCACACCCCTGCCACCATGTCCCTATGTCCCTGTCCAGAAGGGTCTCAGGCACAGATGCCCTAGGGAGCAGACTTTGTTAGAGGTAGGTGGACAACCCTGGCCATACTTACGAAGAAGAGCAAGTTGAAGAGGAAGAGGAAGTATTTGGTGACTTTGATACAAGCTGTCCCCATTCTGCAGGTTCTGGTGCTCCCTAGAGAGAGGAGAGAAGGCAGGCAGGTCAGAGGCGCGAGGTGGGGACAGGTAGAGGGAGTTAGAACAGGTAGCCAGTGCTGTGATTCCCCAACACCGAGTCGTCTCTGTTCACTCGTGAGCTAGCAAGTGAATGCTGCCATCCCCGCTTTACGGGATCCGAGGTCCAGAGAGGTTGGAAGACTGCCCAAAGCCACATAGCTGGGGAGTGAGGTCCTCAGAGCTGTTTACGGGGTTGTGGCTGGAGGGAAGTGCTACGTGTGGGGACCCTGGCCTGCACAACCCCAGGAGGCACTGGCTGAAGCCACAAGACCAGGAAGTTAGTGAGCAACTGATAGAAACCCAGAGGGGAGAATGTGGCTTGTCCCCAGCTTTGCACACGGCTCCTTGGGCCTGGGCAGAGGCTCCGGGAGCTGTTGGGACAAAGAGACTGAGCCCTCCTCCCACCCATTATAATAGGGGTAAATATGCAATGTAAGACATCTAAGCAAGGCAGAAAACACAAACAAAACCATTTTCTCCCAAAGATAAGTTACCACATTTTACTTTTGAGTCACTAGCTCCCTTTGTGTGTGTTTGTGTAATGAGCAGTTTTAAACAAAATTGAGTTCACGCTGCAGTGAAGGCTTTTTTTATTGTTTTATTTTGGTGCCAGTACTGGGGTTTGAACTCAGGGCCAAGGGCACTATCTCTTAGCTTTTTCCTCTCAAAGCTGATGCCCCAATCCTATAACCGCAGCCCCACTTCTCGCTTTTTGCTGTTCAATCAGAGATACGAGTCTCACGGACTTTCCTGTCTTGATCCTCAGCTCTCAGCCTCCTTAGCTGCTAGGATTCTAGCAGTGAGCCTGGCACCGGGCTGTAGCGAGGTTCTGTTAGCCTTCTGTTTTCATTCTTAAATATGCTGTTTACAGGGGCTGTGAACCCCTACACCCTGCATGCTCAGAGCGCTTTCTTCCTGACTGCTTGACACACGGCATGGGGTCCATCCAGTTGATCACCAGTTCTTGTGAACACTTTTGGGGTCACATACTCCCTTAGAAAAATCTGTATGTATGTAGCAGTTTGCAAGTAATTTCTGGGGGTTCATGAACCCCACCAAAGCCATCCTGGAACTCTAATGAACTCAGGTTAGAATAACATGGAATTGATCAACCAGCGAAGCACCTAACTGGTCCTCCAAGATGGACCTACAGCTGTCTCCAAGTTTTCAGTCGCCCTGAATGACACAAGCTGTGCTGCTGAGGTGGCACAGCTGTCCCTGGCCCCAGGCGTGTGGGGTGGGTGGCGGGGTACACTCCCTTGTCCTCATGTCCTCCGGAGCCCAGACAGGCCCTGGGGTGCACAGCGAGCCAGCTCTGGGCAGCTGGGTTGGGACAGCTGGCCTGGGACAGCTGCATGGGTAAAGCTGGGCTGGGGGGGAGGGGTGGAGTGGGGAAAAGGTCCCTCTGCCCTGTGGAGGGGATGGAAGGGAGACCTGGGGTGCTCATACCCTTTATTCCTCTGCATTTCCCTGCCTGCACCCTTTTGAGGTGTGCTCATATTCACTCACCTCCACCCTCCCTGCCCAGGGGAGCTCAGCCCCCACCTCTGTGACTGGAGTGGGCCTGTGTGGAGGGATTGAGTTTCACATCAGTGCTGTCACAGCTGCAAAGTGCAACGTCGTCGGTGAACAGCGTGAAGTTTCCCTAAGAAAAGAAAGGCTGCCTGGGCAGTGGTGAGCCCCCACCCCCGTGGCATGGAAGCCCGGCCTGAATGAGTGAATGCCTAAAGAGGGTTCCAGGGCCACACAGGTAGACCAGATGGCTTTTCTAACCCACCAGGACTGAGACTGGGGACTGAGAACCGCAGATGGCAGGGTCTAGGAACCAGGGATCCCCTACCCCACTAAGGAGAAGATGAGGACCCCCATGCCAGAGCCAGAGAGCCAAGATGCCCTCCTCTTCCAGCCTGGCTGGAGGGTGGAGCTGCCAGGACACCCCAAGGACAGCTCCTGACAACAGCTCTGACCCCACCACAGCCTCTGACAATGCCACAGGCTCTTCATAAACTCCAGGACGAATCACTGAGGCAGGAAAAACGAAAACCCAGGCCAGGCGAGCTTTGCTCTCCTGCCAGGGAACAGCTTTATTGGGCCTGGCTGGGGGTCTCAGATCCTAGCCACCAAGTGTGAGTCTCGCGTCATCAGAGAACTCCATCTGTCTCTTTAGCTGGAGCCGCAGGCCTCTGGCTTGCTGCTATGGAAAAGGGAGGGGACGGCCTTGACTTTGGGATCCCCATTGCAGGCCTATCATTGGGTTCCAGAATCTACCCTGTTGGTGCTCACGTCCTCTGGACAGATGAGCGCTCCAGGATAGGGAAAGTAGGGAGGCCCAAGAGGTAGCTTTAGGGAAGACTAGATTAGATATGGGAACTCCCTAGGACCAAGGAGTGGCTCTTCTCAGACCTCAGCTCGTTTACTCCTCCAATTAGCCCACAAGACGGACTATTTCCACCCTGGGGGACCTGAGGCTCAGTCAGGCTATAACTTGTCTACATCATAGAGCTTGTAAGTGATCTTGGGCCCAGAGCCCACACTTGACCCACTGTAAAGTGCTCCCTTCCGGGAGGAGCCCAGGCCATAAAGGTATCGGTGGGGAAGGCCAGATTCCTTCCTCTAGTTGGCAGAAGGAAGCTGCAGGCCTGGCTGCCAGCAAGCAAATACAGACAGGAAGCTGTGGGCTGTGGACAAGTGGTTAAGAGCAGAGACCACCAAGATATTGAAAAATCTGACTGAGAACTGACCCTGAGCCTAATGGTACCTTATGTGACCACACAAAATGGGCTCACTTTGAGCCCTGTGCAAAGCAGTGCATGTACACTCACAGTCTCTATTGGAAAAGGCATGGATACTCAGCTTCTTCTCCCCCAAACCCCAACCCCTGGCCATGAAAACCATACCTGGGGCTGCCTGCCTCTTTTCTCAAATATACTTTGGCTTGGTTTGGCTTCAGAGCTAGTCTGAATCTGATTTCTATGCTGCATGAGACAGATGAGGTAGATGGTGAGGACCTCTGAGCAGTCACTGCTCAGAGGAGCTCTGGTTCGGAAGGCAAGGAGGAAGCTAGAAAGCTCAAGACTGAGGCCCCCTCTTCACTGACCTCTGCCTACATGGAAGGCAGGTCATTCATGCTGCCCACTCACCCAATACTCCACACCCTAGGCACTGGGGCTGGCCTCCAGCATATTATACAGGCACTGGGCTAAGCTATTTTATATCCCAGAGTAAGGGAGGAACAGCTGAAGGCAAGACAGAGCCCAGGCCTCCTCACCCCATCTACTCAGTCCCATGCCAGAGGCAGAGGGTTCATGCAGTGAAATAAGAGCCAGGTAGCTCTTGACTGGCAGGCAGCTCAGCCTATCAGGACAGGCCTGGTGCTAAGACCCACACAGCTCCAAGAGAGCCGGAAGTCCAGGATAGTAAGCCAGAGTGACAAGAGAGCACAGTGATAGAGCAGGGGATGGAGGACATTTTCCTCCCACAGCAGAAGAGGCAGCTCCACCAAGGGGAAGGGTCAGCTCATCCCAGGCTGGGGCCACACCAGCAATAGAGTTAAGGCGCTGATTTCAGAGCATTCACACCAACTACTGCAGCTACAGGAGACCCTGAAGCTGCATTCTGGGGGCTTGGGGTTTTATTCCAGCCCCGCCCTCTCATACTGGGGTGGGGGAAGCAGAGTTCCTGTCCCAAAGATGGAAATAAGTTTTAGAGAGCAAGTGCCACGGCCTGAGGACTCTGTCCAGCTCCTGCCCACTTCCTGTACAGCTTGTGAGCTAAGAACAGATTTGTGTGTGTGCGCTCGTCCTGGGGGTTGAACTCAGGGCTTAGGCGCAGTCCCTGAGATGTTTTTTGCTTAAGGCTATACTGCTCTACCACTGAGCTAAAACTCCACTTCCGGCTTTTTGATAGTTAATTGGAGATAAGAGTTTCTCTGACTTTCCTGTCCAGGTTGGCTTCTAACCACAATCCTCAGATCTCAGCCTCCTGAGTAGTGAGGAGTGTGTCCACTGGCACCCACCTCATATATATTTTTTATTCTTAACCAGTTCAAAAAAGCCAAAAAGGAGATTTTCTAACCTATGAAAATGATATAAAAGCCAAATTTCTGCGTCCACACATGAAGCTGTTTTGGCACACAGCCACACCCACTGACCTAATGAACAAGTCTCTTTACAATGGGACTGGCTGTGTACACAAGAGGGACAGGACAGCCCTGGGATGGGATCCTGGGAGAGCTCAGGAGAGGTATGGCAGCAGAAACTGACTGCCACCCAGAGAAGAAAGCTACGAGACCCCTGGACAATGGTCCAGGACCCAGGAGGACCTCATCTCACCGCACCACCTGCCTAACTCCTGCCTGCCTGCCGGGAAGAGATGAGGTCAGCTGAGGCACCCACAGGGCTCCGTGGCCGAAGCTGGCTTCCCATGGGTATCGAGTCAGATGGCAAGTGGGGAGGTGAGAGGCAGGGGTGAGCTGTCCCCATTATCTCTCCTGTGTACTCTACTGTAATCTCCAGAGGGCTATCTATGCCTGTCAGGCAGGCTGTGCTAAAAAACAAAATGAATGGGCATCCTTGGTCAATGCTTATTATCCTGTCTACTTAGGAGGCTGAGATCTGAGGATCTTGGTTCAAAAGCCGCCCAGGCAGGAAGGTTCAGGAGATCCCATTAACTGCCAAAAACCCAGAAGAGGAACAGTGAATCAAGTGATAGAGTGCTAGCCTTGAGCACAAAAAGTCCAAGGACAGCACCCAAGCCTTGGGTTCAAGCACCAGGAACAGCACCCCCACCCCACAAACAGCAGCAGAAGCAGCAAGAACATACACACACACACACACACACACACACACACACACACACTGACAGCATAAAGGAATGCAAGCACGGCTTACAGAAGGTTCAGGAACTATCATGTTGACTATACTTTATTTCAGGTAAATGAACCATTTCTAAGTAATGACAATTTAAATTGACTAAATGTATCATTTGTCATATGCCAAATCAGTTTGTATAATGGAACTGAGGTCCTAATATCATATGAACTTCCACTCACCTTTTTTCAGATATATCTGCTCCAGGAAATTCTCAACAGTCAGCCTTATCACGAACACCACACCTCAGCCTCCGCCCCCGCTCAAGGTGGCCCTGGATACTGAAGCACGCTAACACTACACTGCTCTCCAGCTGTGTCACCTGGACAGTGAGTGTCTCAACTTCTTAATTAATCACTAAAAATGGAAAGGTGTGTCTCAAAGCTAGGGGAAAGCACTCTGGCCCTGAATTCAAGTCCAATACAGGCGTGCTAGTGCTCGTGCGTGCACAAACACGCACGTATGCATACACACATACACACACACACACACACACACACACACACAAATACATTGTACTCATATACTGAAATGTTGAATTGAAACCCTTTAAAGAACTACTTAATAATAATAATGCTGAATGCTGGTAGCTCACACCTATTATCCTAGCTACTCAGGAAGCTGAGATCTGAGGGGCAGGAAAGTCTGTGAGACTCTCATTTAAATACTCACAAAAAACCAGAAATGGTGCTGTGGCTCAAGTGGTAGAGCACTAGCCTTGAGTAAAAGAAGTTCAAGGACAGTGCCCAGGCCCTGAGTTGAGTTAATTAATCAACTAAAAATAACAATCAATAATAAAGAAGGTACCCAACAAATGGTACTGAATAAAATGCTAGATGAGGAAGACAGATGTATAGATGAATACTGAGAATGGATGGATGGATAAATGGAAGGAAAGGAGGAAGAGAGAGAAGAAGAAAGGGAGAAAGAAGGGAGGGAAGAAGGAAGGAAGGAAGGAAGAAAATAAGGAAAAGGGAGGGAAGGAAGTAGGGAAGAAGGAAGAAAGAAGGAAAGAGAGAAGGAAGGAAGAAAGGAAGGAGAAGTAAAAGGAAGGAGGGAGAAAAGGAGGAAGGAAAGGAGGAAGGGAGGAAAAAAGGGAGGGAGGAGGGAAGGAGGAAGGAATGAGGGAAGGAAGGAAGGAAGGAAGGAAGGAAGGAAGGAAAAAAGAAAGGTGGAAGGACGAGAAAGAGGATGGCAGAAGGATGTTGTCTTCCCTGGAGCCCCTGGGCACAGGCTAGGGCTGGGGAGGACCCGTGTCCGCCCTATGTCATCCCTCCTTGTGGATTTGCTGTGTCCCTCTCCTGGAAAGGGGAGGCAGGGGTAGCTCCCTGGCCTGACCCAAGCACCCACATGTTTCTGAATGGCCTGGTGGGTGGGGAGTTGGGACTGGTGGTCCCATATAGGTGGTTGCCCTCCCCAGACCTGCTTCCTTCTTACCTGTGTGACGCGAGGCGTGGACCAGAGCAGTGTTTTCCCCAGCAGCTTCTCAGAGATGAGTGTGGAGGCGGGAGGGAGGCTCTGTGGAGAACAAACGGCTCTGCTGTTACCTGGTGTGGGAGCAGCAAGGCTCCTTCCTGAGAGTCACTGTGCATCAGACCATCCCAGCCCCAGACGCCAGCGGTGTGGCCAGCAGTAAATACCGAGCCTGAGTCATTCCCAGACACGTGCGAAACACCCAAGAGCTCCAACACTGTGTGCTTTGCCTCTTAGGAAGCACTGAAGCAAAGGCTTCCCACTCCAACATCCCCCTGTGGGGCTCGTGCGTTCTAAGTGCTACAGGATTCAGAGAAGGAGAGGAAATGGCTCCTTCACCCATCAAGTGCTTAGAACAAACCCCTGGGGGCCAAGCTGCCTCTTCCAAACCTCCGTTCACCAACAGCCTCCTACCTAGGCCAGCACAGAGCCTGGCTAGGCACTGGCTATACCCACTGGTTATACCCCCTCATCAATCCCTTAATCACATGCCAGGAGGGACTGCAGAATACAGTCCACAGCTTGTCCCTCTCAGCCTGCAACCCTCCAGTGAGAATGCAGCTGATGATGTGGAAGCTATAAAATCCTACATAGCTGGCAGAGCCCTGTATGGCTTGCCCTGTCCCTCTTCTGTCCTTCCTTGGATCACCCCAGGCCCCTTAGACATACTCATCAATCTCTTTTCTAATGTCTCAGTACACCTGGCCCTTCTCACCCCAGGGCCTTTGTATTTTCCATTTCTCTCCCAAAATTTCTCTCCCTAGGGGCAAAGCCAATCTCAGAGTTCAAATCTCTCTATTTAGGATTCTTTTTTTTTAAAAAAAAAAAAATCACAGCAGATGTGTAGACCGATGTTTCCACCCAGGGGCTCACAGGCCCTGGGGAGCCAACCTGGATCTGCCAAAGGTCTGTCTTCCCTATTGCAATGCTCCGGGTACAGTGCTCTGTCGCAACCGCATCTCAGCAGGACTGTGGGAACTCTTAGGGACTAGTCACATGGCCCCTGTGACCAGCGATCCTGATGAGTGAGTGTCTCTTGTGCTGCAGCCTGGGCCCCGGGGGTCTCTGAGCTCTGTGGAGTAGACAGTAAGTGTTGTGACACCTCTGTTC
This sequence comes from Dipodomys ordii, assembly GCF_000151885.1. Taxonomy (NCBI): domain Eukaryota; kingdom Metazoa; phylum Chordata; class Mammalia; order Rodentia; family Heteromyidae; genus Dipodomys; species Dipodomys ordii. Next base: position 3,163,738 of record NW_012267341.1, read on the forward strand.
CACCCTACCTTCCTCAAAGCTCGCTTCCTTCAGGCTGTTTTCCCCAGAGCAATGTCGCTGGGCCTGACGCCTCTGAGGTCACTGCAGGTTGAGGGTTCAGAGACAGCAAGGGATGGCATGCAGCCAGCAGAGGCTGAGCATGAAGGAGAGGGCTTCCGTCCACAGCTCTGCCCTCGACGGGATGCTGTCCCTGCTCCCTGGGGCCTCTCCATGAAGAGGTGTAGGAGTGCTGGTCTTAGTTACACTGCCAGCCCTCGGTCCCGCCCCTCGCTCTGCTGTGTATCTGCTAACCTGCCATGGGACCTTAGGAGACAGGGACTCTGCCCACCCCTGCAGGTGTGACAGGAAGCTGCCACCAAGCTAGTCCCCTCTCCCAGTGTTCCTGCATGAAGAGGCCACATCGGCCACATCTTGCCAGCCTGTGTGGCCTCACCTCAGGGCCTCAGTGTCCCCCACCTGTAAAATGAGCTCCAGAGTGGGTAATGACCAGGCCTAGAGGAGTGGGTATATGAGAGGTGTCTGGCCTTCAGCAAGTACCAAATAAAAGAGACTGACTGAGATGATGGGGGATTGCAGAAAGTGGGAATGTCCCATTGAGATCAGATGACCTCTACAAGTTGGTTGAATCCTCTGAGTGCCCAGCCTGGAGCCCCAGGAGACCTTACCGCTCCTGGGAGAGGATGGGCCACCTGCAGGAGAAGGCCTCTGCCCATAGCTCAGCAGGGACCTTGGGGCCACCCCGAGATCAAAGGTCCCCCGGGGTTCCCTAAGTCCAGCAATCTTTCCACCTGGGAGAAACCAAAAGGAGAGCTGGCCCAGCAGCCTTGCTCTAGAAGCCACCACCCTGGGCACTGCACTGTGGGCAGGTGGCTGGCACACACCTCCGTCCCTCAGGACTTTGTCCGATCGCTCAGAGAAAGAGGCCACTGTGGTGTGTTTGTTTTCAGGTTTGACAGGTGATGTGTTTCCTGAAAGTCCTGCTGACTGGGCTGGCAGTTTCACCTCCCGAGATCTCCTTTTTCAATCTCTGCTTGGACGTTTTGTTGTGGTTTAGGACAGAATGGGTTTGTCAGATGCCCGTGTAAAAGGGCAATGGCCAGGCCAGATGCCAATGGACACTTTCTCTAGCTAGCTGAGACAGAGGTGGGCACAGGGCCAGGCTGAAATACCAGGCCCAACCAGTTTAGTGTTCAGAGACAGCCTCAAAGATGACAGCATGCACCAGGCACTGGCGGCTCACTTCTACAATCCTAGCTATTCAGGAGGATCTGAGGACTGCAGTTTGATGCTAGCCTGGGCAGGGAAGTCTAGGAGACTCTTATCTCCAGTTAACCACCCCTCCCCGCCCCCCTCCGAAGTAGAGCTGTGGCTTAAGTGGTAGAGCACCAGCTTTGAGCAAAAGAGGCCCTGAGTTCAAGCTTCAGTACTGGCACCACAATGAAGGAGGAGGAAGAGGAGGAGGAGGAGGAAGAGAAGGAGGAAAAGAAGAAAGGAAGAGTGCTGGGAAGGTGACCTAGAGGAAGAATGTTTACCTAGCATGCTTGAAGCCCTGGAAAAAGAAAAAGAAAAAAGAAAAAGCTAGGAGTGGTGCTGTGACTCCAGTGGTAGCAAAAGAAGCTCAGGGACAGTGCCCAGGACCTGAATTCAAGTCCCAGGACTGGCAAAAAAAGAAAGAAAGAATGAAAGACAGGAGAGGGGAGGGGAGGGAAGGGGAGGAGAGAGGGGAAGGGAGAAGAGGGGTAAGGGGAGGAGAGGGGAGGAGAGGAGAGGAGAGGAGAGGAGAGGAGAGGAGAGGAGAGGAGAGGATGCTCTCCTCAGGGTGTAAGGCTCAAAAGATCAGAGGCCTTGAGGATCAGCCCTGCCAGAACCAAGAGTTCCATCCTGAGCGACAGTCCCTCAGCCCTATCACAGGTTGCCTCCAAGATGGACATAGGAAATGGATGGACAGATCATACCCCGTCCACCAGAAGCACCAGCTTATGTAAAAATGAGCAGTTGCACACCAGGAGTGTGTGTGACAGTGCCGCCCCTGGACACTCCCTCTGAGGGACAAGCCAGGTTCCAGGTTCCAGTTCTTCAGTGACAAACCTGGCTCTCCTCTGCACAATTGTCCTTGTGCTAAGCACTTTGGCTCCCTTCCTGGGAGATAAAGCACTGTCTGTGATCCCATTTTACAGCTGAAGAAACTGAGACCAGATAGGCAAAGAAATTTCCCCGAGGTTATAGTGCTGATAGGCCAGAGAAGAACCCCAATAGTCTGATACACAAGCCATCTTAACTGCCTTGCCTGGAGCCTGCAGTTTACATGATAACTGAAATAATCCACCAAACTTAGTGGTGCTTTGTAGCCTGATTGCAAACCCCACCCACCAGAAGACACTCTGGGGACAGACACGGTGGGGGGGGGGGCATCTCACAGAACTGTCCCAGGGCCTGGCTGGCAAGGCAGATGGCTGGGCCACAGTTAGGGCTCCCAAGTCCCAGACTGGGTGTGTGGGCTCTTTGCAGGTGATAGGGAGAGGGAGGAGACTCTGATCAGGGATCCCACATGGCAGCAGGAGTCCTTTTAGCCAGTGCCCCTTTCCCAGGCACTGAGCTCAGGAAGGGAGAGAGAGGCAGGTGTAATGCCACTCCTCCATGCAGCCCTCCCAAACCACTCTCCCACACAGATCTCAGGGATCACTGCCTACCTTGGCATGAGAGCTTAGAACACACCCAGAGATGTGGGTTCAAAACCTGGCTCTGTATGCTCCTTCGCCATGGGCAAGTGTCTTTGCTGAGCTTCAGCTCCACATCTGGGGAGATGGCTCTGACTTCCTCTCAGGCTGCAGGTCTCTGTATTAGGGCTCTCAGGGTACAGGGTAGGAGGTGGGCAGGGTAAGGGAGATGCTGTGCCGCCTGCACACACAGGCACAGGGAGCCTCCACGGATCCTCAGGTGAGCTGAGCGTCTGGGCACAGGAGAGGACACAAGCCTGTGCCGCCAAGAATGTGGCAGGAGGTCTTTCAAGGTCAAAGCACCGGCCACCAGCCCAGGCCAGGAAGAAAGGGCCCCCTTGCCTGTTTCTGCCCTCCTACAGTTCCGTATCTGTGGCGTCCTTGCCCTGGCTCTCATATCACCTCTCCAATATGCACAGAGTCTGTGGACGGCCAGAGCATGGGACCCAGGCCAGTTACCCCTGAGCAGGTCGGGTACTAGGCAGCAGCAACCTGGCCCTGAGGTCTGTATACAAGGAAGGAGGACGATCAGCCAAGCCAGTTCTCTCTTTCCATTACTCACTATTTCAGTTTACCTATCTGTGGACTGAGGGTGGTCCCTATACCAGTCCCTAGCCCTGACCCTTGACACCTTGCACTCAGCACCGCCCCCCCCTCCTGAGTGATAGAGGGTCAGCCCTTTGGGAAGCAAAGCAGGAATTGGCCCAGGGACTGGCGGTGGGCTGGAGGGTTGCGGGGTCTTGGCAATGGCCCCACCATTGCTGTGGGAGGTGTCTAAGGAGGGAGAGTCTCTTGTACAATCAAGGGAAATGTGTTGATGACTATCAGCGTGAGAAGGTTCTGGACCTAATGACATTGAGCAAGGGGAACCATGCAGACAGCCAGGCAGACAGAAGAAGGGGTGTCAGGGGTTTCCAGGAGGAGTTTGCTCCAGAGTACCAGGCCTGAGACATGCGTTGATACCCTGGTCTCAGGGCCTCACACCTGGGCAGGATCTGTCTCGCAGGAAGAGAGGCTCTGGGTGGGAAGAGGGAGCTGGTGTTTCTTTAGGAAGAGGGACGTATCCCTGAGCTGTGCCACAAATGGACAGGCCCGGGGTCCTGAGATGGACCCCTGCCTTCCCACCCCTGCTCATGTATCTTGAGAAAGACTTCCTGTTGGCTGATCACATCACAGACCTACAATACCAGGGGTGAGGGTCCCCCTCCCCCAGCCGCACAGATCTGGAAACTGAGTCTCAGAGAGGTCCAGGCAGAGTCCCAGACTACCATGAGAACACACCCTTCCTACAGCAGATAAGGTAGGGCCTGAGGCCAAGGCCCAACCAGACACTGCCTCAGAGGCATTGGGGTGGGTGAGGCAGGAAGCAGGCCCTGCTCACTGCAGGGAAGGGGAGCAATGGGCATTTCCGCGGGGGGGGGGGGGGGGGGAGGGGGCAGGGGAGAGCTGGCCTCCACAGGATGGTTTGGGTTTTTTTCCTCTGCAAATCTCAGAAGTCATGGGTGAAGATAAGTGTCTTACTCAAAGTCATGAGCCAGTGTGAGAGTCACTGGTCCTCCAGGCCCATAGCCTCATCCTTGTGGTCAAGCCTAGCCCAGAGCTCACTAACTGGGTTAGCCAGTATGCCCTCAGCATGGCATCACACAACAAAAATTGTCTGGCCAGAGTCTCCTAGGGGTGACATGGACAGAGGCAGCCTGGGAGAGAGGAAGACAGGTCGTAGAGGGGAGGAGACAGAACACAAGCATGGTGCAGAGCACAGGCATCAACGGTGCTCTCAGCCTGAGAGTCTCACTCCATTCCCAGTAGGGCTCTCAAACACCAGGGCCTGGGCAAGAACAGACAGCTTGGATTCTCTTTTCTGTCGACATGGGTTCTGTCCCAGGGTGAAGATGCCAGATCAGCCTGTGTGGGATCCTTGGGCCCCTTGCACCCAGAACCCTGGAGCCTAATGGGGTCCCTGAGCCTAATGAGGTCCCTGCTCCTCTAGGAGGTGGGGTTGAGGCTGAGCAGGCTCAGATGTGACCGCTGATCTCAAAGACTGAGCCCTGCTCTAGCACCTGCTGACTGGGGACCTAGGACATCTCCCTCACTACCCTATCTTTGCTTGTAAGATGGAGTTGTGTAATGATACCTTCCAACTGGGCAGCCTAAGGGGCTGAGATTGAGAAAGCCACCACTGGCAACGGCTGGAAAGCACAAGGAGTCATTAGGAAGAGATGAGAACTGGGATGACCCATGGGGGATGGCCTTCTCCACGCCGGGCAGCAGCACAGCGAGATTTGAACTTGGTCTCCGGAAGACGAGGTAGGACCCTGAGTCCAGATAGAACCCTGCCCCTGAGGCTGCCCGGACTGCATGCATGCATGCAGGGTGGGGCACAGACTGCACGCAGCCCCCTATCCCAGCTCCTTTGTATCAACGCTAGCCTGGGAACTTGGGATTGAAAGCTCAGATCTCCCCCTTTTAACAAGGGTCATAGCGCTCAGAGCCTCAGTTTTCTCATCTGTAAAATGGGGGAGAGGGCTATTGACCTCCACTTGGGGAGGTGACCCAGTTATCAGTATGCCTTGGTAGGGATCTAGCCAGGGCCTGGCCCATACCCAATGTTTTCCCTTCCTCTGCTGGACCTGCTGGGCAAGGCCTAGGCTTAGCAGGAGAAAGTTTCCGGATTCCCGGAAAACCTGCTGAGAACAATGACTGGGAACAGAAACTGGCCTGAGAACACGAGACTCAGAAGATCACTTTACAGAGCAGTCAGCGGGGGAATACAAGAAGACCCTGGCTCAGAGGTGTGGGGGGGGGGGGGGGGGGAGGTCTCTGTTTCCCGCAGACCTATGGGGTAGATCCTTGGGTAGGGTAAGGGTGGGGGCTCAATGGGCCCACAGTTTCAAAGTAAGGGCTCCAGTGGGTGCCCTGAGCATTCCTGGACACAGTGAGTTGCCTGCAAGAGCCTCAGTTTACTTTCTGTAAAATGGGCTGGTAACACCGTACTGTCATCCTGGGCATTGAGTTCAGGCTTCATAAGGTGAGCTGACATGACAGGGCCGGCCAGGCCCCCACCCCACACCACAGCTCTGCAGCTCCTGAGAACTGGTGTTGTTAGAAATGCACGTTCTCAGACTACACCCCACACCCACAGAACCCGAAACTAGGGGTGAGGCTGACATTGCCCTGCGTGTCAGAACCCACCTCCTGCTCCCAATGGGCTTCCTCCCACGATCTCATCTCCCCTGTCCCTTGGTTTCCAGAAGCTACTGGGAGGAAGGAGTCACTGTGGGGACAGGTCATTAAATAGTAAAGAGATCCCATGATTAGTTAATGATACCACAGGCTCCCAGAGAGGAGAGGGGAGAAAGGTCAGCAGCCAGACTATAATTGCTGAGAAAAAAGCTCCTCCATCTATCTTTCTTACACACACACACACACACACACACCCTTACTCCTATGGGTCTACTAGTGCAAGGACAGATGCTTTCCCTCTCTAAAGTAGGCTAAATTTAGGTGTGTCTGCTGCTTCCAGGTACCCAGGGAAAGCACTTTCCTTGGGAATCTGGTCCCCAGACCTTGAATTTGAAGACAACCTGACTGGAAAGCCACTTGTAAGAATCCAGTTCACGGCACTTAGAAGAACTAGGTACAAGTATAGGACAATGTGGATACTGATTAAACTCCAAATGGCCTCAGGTGCCATAGCAAGGGAGACTAGGCCAGGTTACTGAGAGTTGCATGGCAATGCTGCCAGCTGGGAAACAGGCCTGGAGGGACCCTGAGTCACACAGCTAGCTCCTCCCTAGGCACACCACAGAGTGGTGTGCATGGCATGATCCCAATCTGAGATGCTAATGCTTCTTGGGGTGGCGGGGGGGGGGGCGGGGGGGAGTTGTTTTCTATTAAAGGTCCAAACACTAAACTGTTCACAGTGGATTTTTATCTCAGAGTGATTATTTCCTTCTGAGTGTCTGTTCTTCGCTTGAAAATTTTCCACCAAAATCTTTCTTTAATAACTAAAAGGCTTTGTTTTCAGAGTTTGTTTTGTTTAGTTGGTTTTGCCATTTGGTTCAGATGAACATGAGAGGTTTTGTTTTGTTGTTGTTTTGCTGGTCTTGGGGCTTGAACATGGGGCCTAGGCTTTGTCCCTGAGCTTTTTTGCTCAAGGCTAACATTCTACAACTTGAGCCACACGTCCACTTCCAACATTTTAGTGGTTAATTGTTGATAAGAGTTTCATGGACTTGCCTGCCTGTGCTGGCTTGGAACCATGATCTCAGATCTCAGCCTCATGAGTAGCTGGGATTATAGGTATGAGCTACCAGGGCCAGGCCTGAATTTTTTTTAAATTAATTGATAGAAACATTTTTTCTCAGCCAGGCACCAGTAGCTCACACTTGTAGGCAGAACCTGTAGGGTTCGAAGCCAGCCCAGGTAGGAAAGTCTGTGAGATTCTGATCTCCAATTAACCACCAGAAAACCAGAAGTGAGACTGTGGCTCAGGTGGTAGAGCCCTCACTTTGAACTGAAGAGTTCAAGGACAGTGCCCAGGCCCAGAGTTCAAGCCCCATGGCCAACCAAATAAGAGGAAACATCTTTTCTCTATTAGATGCCAGGCCTTGGGACCCCAGCTCCATGCTGTGGCCCCAGCAGTGTGTCTGCCATCTATATGGTCTACACAAACCCAACAAGCCCAGTTGGGATGAGAAAGTACAACCTGTACCATATTTTCTGAGTCACATCTGTCCAGAGATGAAAGGGGGGGGAGTGAGCATTCCAAGCCTTGGGGTAAACAAGCAGGGGCTCAGACTGGACAGGTAGACGAGTCAATTATTGTAAGATGTGTTCACAACACCAAGATCCTGAGATTCTAGACACAAGCTGGCCCCAGCTCTGCCCTCAACTCACCCATGTCCAGGCTGGGCTCAGACAGGCTCATTGGGAAGGATGACCACTGTGGCTCGCCACAGAACTCCAGCAGCCCTGGCAAGCCTCTTCATGCCTCATCAGGAACCTCAGCTCTGAAGAAGAAGACTCTTGGTTCCTTATTCCAAAACGGCAGCAAGAGGAGCTGCAGTTTTCCTGCTTACCAACCTCTGGCGTTTCCTGACGGAGCACCCTTCCGGCCACTAGCCATTTCCCCAGCATCTTCTCACTTAACCCCCCCTGGAAACCAAAGCCCTGGTTGCTGACAAACATGCTTCAGGGGAGCAGATACTGTGAGCCGAGGTCTGATGGACATGGACGCCCGTGCTGCAAGAACCCCAAGCTGAAGGAACAGCCCTGTGCTCCCCTGCTTGCCATTTGCAAGACGTTTGAGAACCTCAGCACCGTGCTGTAGCTGGCTCCTGGTTAGTGAGGAACCTGCTGCTCACCTTGGGTCAGAGAAAGAGGATCAGAGGGACTCAAAAGCCCAGATGCCGAGACACTTTCTCCCTGCACTATTTCTCTATGTTCAGAGGTCAGGGGTCATGGAGGTAGACTGTCCAGGTGACAGAAGATGACCTAACTCTTGGATTTAAGGCCTCAAAGAAATCACCCTGCCACCCACCCAAAGAATGTCTAAATCCTCTATAAATGACACCTCTTTACAGCTACTATTGCAACAGTAGTCTGCCTCCTAGGACAGAGGATTTCCAACTACCGTACTATAATTAGTGGTATTATCATCAGCCACAACAAGGTAACATTTATTGAGCGCTTGTAGGATACCAGGAGTCATCTGAAGGGCCCAGTACAGGTCTGCATGGGAACACATAATCCTCTTCCCATTAATTTCCCCGGGGAAGGGACCTCTAACAGGTAAACACCTCTAGCCTTGCCCCGCCCCCCCTTCATGCCCTGCCCCAAGCCTTATCTGATTGGCTTCCTCAGGAGACATACTGAGCATGCTCAGGGGCCCACCTGCTTGTCAACAGGGAAGCTGGCTAGGCACCAGGAAAAGGCTTTTCCAGGCCATTAGCTGTTCTGGCCACCTGGTCTTGTAGGAAGGCAGGCTCCTGCCAGGCTCTGTTTGTATCCAGACAGGTGACTCTGTCAGTACCAGGGCTGGCTGTTCACAAAGTCCTCTGGGTGCCACATCGAATGCCACGACCTCCGGTAGGGCTGGTCAGCAAGGACACCTGGGTTTGGAGGTATTCTATCTTTAACATGTGTTAACCCACTGATGTAAGCAGTAGACCCTCCTGAGTCCATGGCGGGCACACAGGGGCTTAGAGAAGCAATTAAGCTGTGGATTTCAGATACTGTGGAAAAGCTTTCTGCACCCTGTCCAGCACTTGGGGGTGGGTCCACCCCTGCAAGGCTGGATTAAACTTTCACCTGTATCTGAGCCACTCCCTGAAGTCTCCTGAAACTGGACAAGTTCATGAGCACAGCAAACCCACACCGCACCCTCCTTTGAAAATGCAGGATTTATTAATACCAGAGAGCTCCAAAGGACCCCAAGTCTACATGAACATATTTTGGCTAAAGATGAGAGTTTTTAGAGCTTTACTGTATGAGTGGGTTCATTAGTTTTCTTGGGCATAAAATTTTGGACTCACTGCTGAAGGGTCTAAGAAACAAGGGAAAGTAGGTAATGAATGCTTTTAAGCTAATATATGTAACTGTATATTGCAGTGTGTATACTTACCCATGTTTATCTACATTGGCACCTCTCTGAGTGTGGAGTGGGGAGGTACGGGACAGCTCTGACATTCAAGGTGGGCAAAACCTCCCTTGCTGTAGCTGGGACCTGCAACCCATCTTCCTCCCAGGCTGTATCAGGACAGGAGAGAGGCTAGCACCCAGAAGCTCTTAGCCTGGGCAAAACCCAGAGATGGCCCACAGTGCAAAAGCCAGGAGAGAAATCACTGCAGGATAGCAGTTACAAGAAGGGCTGTAACTTGTCCCAGAAAAAGGTGAGTGGGTGGCTGAATCTAGGTGCTCAGTCTGTAGTCTCAAGCTCAAAGGCTTAAAACTTAAGTCCCACTTCCTACTAATAGCAATGGCCCTGAGCACTGAGACACATAAAGCACTGACTATGTATCAGGCACTGGTCTGGGTGTCTCACAAACAGTAACTCCTGTATCAGTGCCAAACAGCACTGTCAGGTGAAGAGAGTTGTCCCTTGGGACCCACAGAAGATACAAAATCCCATGGATGTTCAAGTCCTTCATAGAAAATAGTGTAATATTTGCACATAACTTCCATATAACCTATGTATCTTAAATCATCCCTAACTAGTTACACTACCTGATAAATGCCCGTTAACAGTTGTCATATTGCACTGTTTAGAAAAGAAAGACAAAGTGTGCCTCTGTGTGTGTGTGTGTGTGTGTGAGTGCATGCATGTGTGTGTGCACATGTGTATATGCCTGTATTGGGACTTGAACTCAGGGTCAAGGCACTGTCCCTTAGATTTGGGGGTTTTTTGTTTTTTTTTTCTCAAGGCTGGTGCTCTACAACTTGAGCCACACCTCCACTTGGGCTTTTTGATGGTTAACTGGAAATAAGAGTGTCACAGGTTTATCTGCATGGGCTAGTTTTGAACCTCAATCCTTAGATCTCAGCCTCCTTAGTAGGTAGGATTATAGGTGTGAGCCACCAGTATGCCCAGCAAAAATGAAAACTTTAGAGAACCCATGTGCAGTCAGACACAGTCTTTTCCCAAATCTCTTTAGGCTGTGGTTGGTTGAACCTGCAGGTGTGAAACTGGTCGATAACAAGGGACAATGGTCCCACTGTTGCCGGCCCTTACAGCTGCTGACACTGCAGAGAGGGGTTAAGACACTGCTCAAAGCCACATCCAGTTGGGAAGAACCCCCGACCCCCACCCCCGAAATCACCCTCAGTGTGATCTTAGAGGTTGCAATCTTGTCTAGGGTCCCTTCCTCATTCTCCCTGCCCAGGCCCAGCTGGGCTCCAGACAGGATGCTAAAGCCTCTATTGTCTGAACAGAGAAGAAATCAGCTGGGAGGTTACCTTCCTGGCCAAGGTCCCTCAACAGCTCTGCAGCAGAGCAGGATCTGAATCCAGGCGCCCAGAATTCAGCCCTCCATCTCCTTATGTGTTTGGCCCTAAGGGCCTAAGCTCAGGGCTCTATCCCTTGCTAGGACATCCCTCAAACAGCAGGGAAAGCCAGAAGCAGCACCTCAAGGAGGCACAGAAGCCACACTGCTGTGTAAGAAGTGTGTGAGCACCTCAAGCTGCCCCTAGCTGGTGTGCAAAGATGGGTCCTAAACGGCACATCTCCATTAGCCCAGCCCAAGCCTCAGCAAGCACAATCCCTGTCCACAGAAAACTGCTGATGGAGAGGTGCCTTTTCTGGCTGAGTCAGGGTTCACAGAAGGCTGTAGTGGCCCCTGGCCGGGCTAGAGGAAGGAAGCCTCACTGTTCCTCTCTCTGTAGGATAAGGGCCAGGCATCACAGGGCAAGTGGAAGCCCTAATGACAAGGGTCCCGGCCAGGCAGCTCCTTTCTCCTCCCTAGACCCAGATGTCAGGAGAAGGCTGGCCAGGCCGGCAGAGAAGACTGGGCATCGATGCTCTGACTCTCGGCTCCCTGTTTGCTACGATGTATTGAGTATCGACTCTGCATTGTGATGAAACTCTGCTCAGGTTCCCTACAGTACAATCCCATCAACATTTCCTGAGTGTCTGCTACAGGCCAGGCCTGGCGGATGTAGACATGGGTGGGATAGCATCTGGCCACGAGGGCTCAGGAAGCACCCTAGGCCACGGAACCACACAGGACCAAAGAGGAAGGCCTCAGTAGAGACAGAAAGGGAGGAGATGGGAAGAGAAAGGAGGGGTGTGGGAGACAGCAGAGACATCGGATCTGCTTCCTCCACAGAGCTTGGGGTGATGCTGGGGAGAAGGCAGCCAGCCTGCTGGGGAGGGGGGGGTCACAGTTGCTAGAGGCCTGGTACAGGCCAGTCAGGTGTAGAAACACTCCATGCGAGCTTTCTGTCAGCGCCTCACACCTGTCCATGGCATAGCTAGGAAGGGCCAGTGGCCAGTGGCAGCCCTCTAGCTTCCGAGAGCCATGCTGTGCCACGTGTGGTGCTATCCTCCTAAGCTTCCTGATTCTGGAGGGAACACAATGAGAAGGGGAAGGAGATGGGAAAAGTAGTCTTTGAGGACATCAGCCAACCCATTCGTTGCTGAGAACTGTAGTGTGCATGCACGCATGTGTGTACATGCATACACAGGCATGCATTTGAACATGTGTCCTATTTTCAAAGGCAACATCCCCGGTTTCAGAAATCCTTTAGCTAAATAATGGCCCACTAGCAGGGCAGGGCAGGGCGGTTCAGAGAGGAGAAGGAACTTTAGCTAAAGTCACACAGCATACAAACAGTGGAGCTAGGACTATTGGCAAGATCAGAAATCAGGTCTCTTGTCTCCCCTCTGACGCTTCTCCAAGTCAGCACAGAGTTCAAGTGCGTCATCTGCTGACAGGAAACTCACTGGTGCTGGGGGAATCCCTGGGTGAGTCAGGAACAAGCCATCCCCACCATCCCAGAGGACACCAATTGGGCCCTCGGGGCGGTGTACTGGGCTCTGCCAGAGTCAGCATCTGGGGCAGGGGGAGGAGGAAAGCCACACATCCCACACCACACGTTCCCTGTTTACCTCTGGGCTTCCTCTCCAGGCTGTGCAGGCCAGGTTGGGGTGTGGGGAGCCACAGGTAGAGCAGTTCCCAGCTGAGATTAAACAGGGACTCTCACCACCACCCCAAGTCCCATCCTGTTTTACAAAGGGGCCCAGACCAAGCAGCTCCACAGAGCAAAGCCAACTCCTGGCTGTTTGATGCTCTTGATTAAATCAGAACCACCCCCAGGCTTCCCACGAGACAGAGGAAGTGGGCATAACGGGCCCAGGACCAAGCCAGGGAAGCCAGCAGGCCTGGCCCTCCAAGTCTGAAGCAGTACTCAGGGCAAAGATCTGCTCAGCAATGGAAAGAGCTGTCTGTACCCCCCCTACACACACACCCCTTCAGAGGCCAGGGCTGGGTCCCTGGACTGGAGGAGGATGGCCAGACAATGGGAGCTTCCTCTTGTAAAGTCTAGACCTCAAGAGAGGGGCTATCCCTGACTACAGAAACTCCACCAAAATCCAGGGAACCCCAATTCACCTAGCTTAAGACTGGCTGCCTGGTACCAGAGATGCCATTTGGCTAACTGGGCTGGGTAGGGTCTTGGGCCACTCTTCTGAGCCCATATGAGGGTGGGGTAGAGAAGACTGGCTGAGGAATAGAAGGAAAAGCAGGACATGGCTGGAAGTCTGGTCCTCCTCATCCCTGTGGCTCCTCCTCCTTCTGATGGTGCTCCCCTATGGCTGGAGCCTCCTCCTCCATGCCCAGCTGCAGTCATCTCTAGAGCCACCAAGATCCTTCTTTCCCCATCACTATGGCCAATAATCTTTTACCCTTCAACTTCAGGCTCCTTCACTGCAGCACAGCTGACAGACTATCTGTCCTGTAGTTCCCACTCTGCTCTAAAGCCTTCACCTGCTCCCACTTTCTACAGTTTGAGTCTAAACACCTCACGGCAGCACTCAAAGCCCTCTGTGAGCCTCCATCCCACCAGCCACTCATGCTTGGCTGTCCTTTTAGGCAAGCCCACACTTTAGCACCGATGAACCCAGCCATTTCCTGAGAGATTCGTGGGCAGGCACTGAGCTCCTTGCCTTTGTCTAAGCCAGAGACACCATCTTTGCTCTCTCTGGCTACCTCCACTTTCCAATCTATAAGGCCTTGGAGATCCCTTAAAGGCTTTTCCTTCATGTATCTTATATATCAGAGTCCCAGCTATCCCTGATCTACACAGCTGTAGGACAGACAGAGCAGTGAGAGGAAGGCTCTGTTTAGAGGTTTATTAAGCACAAATAGCAGTCAACATCGCTTTCCAGCCACCACAGGCACTATCTAGCAAGTCCCCTTTCTCCCTACATACCAGACCCTCATCTTTCTTTTCTGCTCTGGGGCTGGGTGCTGTCCCTGAGCTCCTTCTTGCTCAAGGCTAGTGCTCTGCCAATTGAGCCATAGCACCACTTCCGGCTTTTTCCATGATTAATTAGAGATAAGAGTCTAACATACTTTCCCGCCTTAGCTGACTTTAAACTACAATCCTCAGATCTCAGCTTCTTGAGTAGCTAGGAATACATGTGTGGGCCACGGCCTGATCCAAACCCAACCAACACTGGGAAGTCTAGGCAAAAAGTCCTGCTCAAGTTTCACCCCTTACCCTGCACCCTGGTTTCTCAAGTGTTTCCCAACTTCTGAATATTCCCCTTACTCTCTCTCCCCTCCCCAACACAGCCTCCTCCACATGGTACAGCCTTCCATCAGACTCTTGTCTCATGGTACTTCCCAGCTGGTCCCACAACAAATGACTCATCTCTCCAGAAGGGGTAGAGATCTAAAATGCAAGTGTCCTTTGTGACCAGCCCTGCCCAGCAGATAGTGGGTGCCCACATGACCCTTCACCTGCACACCAAACCACATATTCATTATGATAGCTGGATTCCAGCCCCCAGGCTGGTACATCCCCATATCCCCCCACCCTGCTGTCTCATGTGTTGTAGATGCTCACTAAGCAGTTTGGGTTTCTTTAACAGAACCTTCTCCAACTTTAACCCAAACTACTGAAAACTCTTCCACTCTTCAGGCCAGGTGTCACACTCCCCAACCCACAAACCAACCAGAGTGATTGCAGTGGCAGGTATCAATTTCTGGCTCTTGCGGAGTGTGTGTCTGGGGGTCTGTGGTCAGCTTTCAGCCCTCCATCCCTGCCCATCAGGGTCATGTAGTAAGCTGTCATGTAGCGAGGTCCCTGGGCACCAGCACCTTGTTAGGCACAGCGTGTGCATCACTTTATTCTCTGTTCAGTGCTTGCTGTAACTGCTAGGTTGTCACTACCCCTCACAGATGAGGAAACAGAGGCTCCAAAGGGGAGTGGAATCCAAATGAATCGGATCCCAAAGCCCTACAAGCCCCTTGACCACAGACAGTGCTGGCATCCCAGTTAGTGCAATCTGGCACACAGCACCCACTGCCAGGCAGGAAATGAACTGTGGGTGTATTATCAAGAGCCTCAGGGTCTAAGCTTAACTGGGCCCAAACTTTCATGGGGTTTCCCCTTCTCTTCCCCTATTCACTGCAACAAGAGAACTAGTCCTTCCTGGGCCTCTTCCAGCTCACCTGGAAATGCCTTGCTAAGTTTCCCGGGTCAAGTCTCAGCCCCACTGAGCTCTTCTCCAGATTTCAGGGAGGAGGGAAAGAATGGAAACTTTCTCACTGCGTTGAGCTCCCCTTCCCAGGGTCCGGGGGCTTCAGTCCCAGGCGGCTAGTGGGGAATTTTTTTTCTTTTTTTCTCTTTGCTAGGCTGGCCCTCCAACTAGCCACCCTTCTGCCTCGACCTCCCCGGTGACTGGTGCCCACATCTGGCTCCAGTGCAATTTAGGAGAGAAAAAAGCCACAACAAAGCAGCTTCCCTTGGTCTCAGTTTGCAAGAAGAGAAACCCGAGGGAAACAACGCCACCCGCCATCTAAATACCTGTGGCCTCGCTGCAGGGCTCTCACCTGCCAGAGTTCCCCTGCCTAGATTTGGGTAGGAAAGCACAAACAGGATTCTGGGGTTACCTGGATGAACTTTCTCGTTTGGAACCCGAGAGCTCCAGAGCCAGGGGCGGGGACGGCCCGGAGCCGGCGGAGTCGGAGCCAGGGGGGGGGGGGGGGGGGGGGGGGGAGGGGGGAATCACAGGTATTGGTTGAGCAAAGGTGTGGATAAAGAGGCAGAGCCAGAACAAATCACTCTGGGGAAGTTTGGAACAGCAGGTAAAGGAGTTGGAACAGACTCCATGGAGTAGAGAGCCACAGGATGTATCTGCGCAGGATGCTCTCATGCTCAGGCAAGAGGCTGCAGGCTCTACTGGAGG
>NW_012267341.1:3179582-3181111 GCF_000151885.1 Dipodomys ordii
GGGAATCCGGACGCGGAGGCCGAGGCTGCCCACAACACACCAGCTGTCACTTGTTGCGAGAAATCGGTTCCAGCTGGCTGCAAAACTCACTTTGCTTCGGGATGTCCCGCCGGCCCTCCACCAGGTCCCGTCTCACCTGCTAGCTCTACTTCCTCCTCCGCGCAGCAAGCAGGAGGGTTGGCGTCCCCGGCTGGCGTCCGGGTCCGACGGCGCAGCTCCGGGATCTGCCACTCCGCCGCCGGCCCCCTCCCGGAACGCAACGGCCTCGCCCAGGCCCCGCCCCTCGGGAGGGAGGCCCCGCCCATGACACGCCCCCTTCGCTGTCCCGTCAGCCCCGCCCTTGACTCTGCTGGAGATAGCTCGGCTCTCAGTCGGGGCCAGGCCCCGCCCACTAGAGATTGAGTAGCGAGCAGAAGAGACCACGCCTCTTCACCGCAGATAAAAGAGGCCACGCCCCCTGTCCCCAAGGAGAAGAGGCCCCGCCCCTTGGCCCGCCCTGCTCTGGCCAGGCTCCAGTATCCCCAGCCCGCTCCAACTGCTGGTCGCTCCTGGGCCCCCGTACTCGGTGCGCTCCCGTAAGTCCAGCCCCCAATCCTGCTCACTCACAGCCCAGCTGAGAGGCTTGGTCCCTGTTGGGCCTCCCTCCCCCATCCCGCCCCCCCTCTCCTTCCTCCCTGGGGGCCCCAGCACGGGCTCTCCCGGGGCGAGGCACGCCCCTCCCCAGCACCTCCCTAGTCCTGGTCTCCCTGGCAACCCTGCCCGGGGCCGCGGGCCCGGCCCCCCACGCTGGCATGCCAGGGCGGATGTACCCGGGTGCCACCCGGGATGGGCTCCGGCGTGGGAGCCGCGCGCGCTCCAAGTCGGGGCTTCCACCCGGAGGCCGCCGGGGCGCCGGTGCTGGCGGAAAACGCAGCCGCCAGTGACTGAACTCCTGGCCCACGGGGCCAGGCTCTGTGAAAGTACTGACCCTTGAGTTCCCACCACCCACCAGGTACGCCTGCTGCGCCCATTTTATGGACGCGCAACCTCAGGAGAAGTCGTGGGCCCAGTCTCATGCTGGAGTCCAGCCCCCAAGCCCTGAATCACAGCCTGGACGCTGCCTCGGCTTGCCTGGACTGGCCCGGCAGACGCGGCCCAGACCGGCCAGTCGTGGTGGAGCAGGCAGGGGAGGGGGGAGGAGGGGGGGGTGAAGCAGGAGGGGCTGCTGCAGGCCTGAGTGCTCAAAGCTGGCCTTCTCCCTTGAGAGGTAGCCTAGAAATAAAGTGTGCGAGAAGTTCACCAGGTGGCAGTGGGTTGGGGCCCAGCCTGCACGCCAGCCCTCAGGCTCTGCGGGCTTACCAGGCTGGTGACCAGGGCCATTAACCTGGGCAGCTGACAGGGTTTTTCACCCCATTATCTCACTGGTATCTCACAACAGCCCCATTGTGGGGAAGGGAATGACGCTGCCTGCCTTGCATGGCTGGAAGAGGGCTGGAAGCTAGATCTCAGCCCTGTTCTCCAAGCTTGGTTGGTCCTGAATCAGTATGGTG
>NW_012267341.1:3181316-3181978 GCF_000151885.1 Dipodomys ordii
GGGGAGAGTTGTCTTTGGGGACCTTAACCAGACCTACTGAGTGAGAAATGGCAGCAATTTTTTTTTTTTTAACCAAAGCTTCTAGATGATTTGGGACTACTCAGATATATGGTGAAGACATTGCAGTGCTCTGAGGCCTAGGTTCCCTCACTGGGTGTTTTGTAATCCACTCCAAGCAATTTTTCTCACCTTTCCAGAATGAGCCATTAAAGAGCGAGTACATGAATGTGAATGCCAGTCCTGAGGGCAGCTGTTGGGAAGTAAATGTGATGGCATACGTGAAGGGCTTGGCCACAGCTTGGCCTGTCCATGCCTGATGGGTGTTCTCTTTCCAGCAAACAATCTCTTTTTATAGAATTTCCATGCCAAGTTCGAGAAGTGAGACCAAGGAATCCCTTGGCCTGTGTCCCCCTCTTATCCTCACAGAGGGACACCATCCATTTTGTAAGATGCCGAGGTCAGGCTGGTGGCTCACACCTGTAATCCTAGCAACTCCGGAGGCTGAGATCTGAAGATCCAGGTTTGAAGCCAGCCCCAGCAGAAAATTCCTTGAGACTTATCTCTAATTAATCACCGAAAAGCCAGAAGTAGAGGTATGGTTCAAATGGTAGAATGCCAGCCTTGAGCAGCAAAAGCCAAACAAAAGTACACACACACACACA